>NW_026781572.1:180000-248000 GCF_030144855.1 Hypanus sabinus | reverse complement strand
ATGACCAAGTCATATGAGCTAAAGAAGCGGTCTCAGAAAGACATCTATCACACACTGGACTTATGTGAGAGTAATAACGAGCTCATTTAGCCTTGGACATCTGGGCCCGATGCACTAATTTGAACTGTATCAACGAAAGTTTAGCACACATAGAGGATGAGTGAACTAATTGAAGAACTTTGTTTCCTATTTTTCGATAGGTGAAGTAAGTTTAAGTTCCCTTTCCCAATCATTTTTAAAAATTTTATTAAGTGCATCTAAACGAATTTTCGTAATTATATTGTAGATAGTTGCTACTGCACGTTTCTGAAAAGGATTTAATACTATTTTTTTACAAACTATCTATAGAGCATAGATTCGGAAATATAGGAAGGACGGTATTTAAAAAGTTTCTAACCTGTAAATATATTTTAAAAAATGGGATCTAGGTAAATTATATTTGTAAGATAATTGTTCAAATGACATGAAAAAATTATCCAAAAATAAATCACAAAATCGTGATATACTTTTAGTTTTCCAAGTCAAATAACAATACCTCATTCCAATCACTGAGTTCGCTCCCAGTACTGAGTGTCGTTACCGTTCGCCCAACATACACGCGTGTAAGGCAGCTGGGGCACTTGCTTTACACCTTTTAATCCACCAGAAATGAGTTGTCTGCAAAGTTAGTTCTCTGTTTCCAACTTACCTGCCCTGAGACCTAGCTGCGGGGATACAGTAATTAACTCATTATTTTTGTTCTTCCCACAGTGAATTTAGTGGTGATTGTCACCCTGTCCCGGGGAAAGTGCGGCCTCTCCACTTGCACCACTCGCTACCTAGTGGCCATGGCAACGGCGGATCTACAAACTATCATTTTTGATGCCTTATCGTGGCGGGTCAGTTATTACTACCTCCCCGGGACTTTCCTGGACATCAACCAGGTGTGCAGCGCGATCGCTGCACTGGGATTGGTAGCCACTGACTGTTCTGTCTGGTTCACCGTCACTTTTACATTTGATCGGTTTGTCGCCATCTATTGTCAGAAGCGGAAAGCAAAGTATTGCACCGGGAAAACTGCGGTTGTGGTTCTGACAACAATTAGCGTTCAGTTTTCTTTTAAATATGTGCCCTACATCTTTATATTTCATCCAGCGAAAGTGATTGACAATATACCCTGGGATTGTCGTACAAAGCCGGGCTACTAAACGGATCCCGGCTGGGTGGGATATAGCGGGCATTCTACCATTCTAACGCCGTTACTCCCGTTCGTGTTAATACTGCTGTTCAACGCTCTGACAGTCAGACACATTTTGGTGACGAGTCGCGTCCGTAAGCGGTTGAGGTGTCAGAGAATGGCGGAGAACGGCAGTGTCCCGGAGATGGAGAGCAGGAGGAGGTCTGTGATCTTACTTCTCACCATCTCCGGAAGCTTCATCATCCTGTGGTCGGTGTATGTTGCCGAATTCCTTTATTACACCATCGCCGGGTTCGATCAAAACAATTACAACGATTCTGAATAAGTTGCTGCACAGACACGTTTATTTATGGAATAACTCAGTCTAAGTTCAGAGAGCAGTTCATCAGAGAAGCAAAATATCCGCTCACGTTAATTATTCAACTAATTAATAAACAAAATATTTAAGTTCTTATCAGAGGCGGTCATTGCGTTTTCCATCGTGGTAATGAAGAACTGGCGGCCATCGAAGAACGTGACAGCGGCGAGAATGAAACTGGTTCAGAGCCCGAGAGAGACGCGGCAGTGGAACCGACCCTTCGGCACCCGCAGCCCGCTACCTCCGCTTCCAACCAATTGTTAACCTCAACCTCTCAATTAGTTGTGTTGCTCCCATAACGCGGCCTTCGTCACGGCCACAGACCTTTCTATAAGGAAACCCGTTCTTCAGCGTAAATACTCATCTGTCAGGTGACCTATAACATCCTTCCTTCACGGTAACGGAGAGGAACCGGCGCACCTTGCGGAAATGTTGCCAACTCAAGGAAATCGGGCTAAATTCACGCAAAGCGCCCCGGAATCAGATCAAGTCTAGTCCATACTTGAATTGAGTAGCAGCGCCCCGAAGAGATTCATCCAACATCCGCACTTCCTTCAACACGCCATCTACCTGTACAGAGACGCTAACTTCGACTGTGAGTGTATCTGTGCCCAGTGAGATGGCATCAACCTTGCGATGCTTACCTGCACTGGGAATGTCTCAGAAAAGGTCCAGTTACCATTTACAGAAAATCTATTTCACACGGTAGCTTGAACGACATTGTGAGGAAGGCGCCGTTCATTTTTATTTCCCTATGTGTCTGTTAGGAGGTACAAAGCATCTTATTGACGGAAACATGCTATAAGCCGCCGATGGGCACTTTATTAAGGTTTGGGGCTAAGACCCAATAGTCAATTTAGACAATCAAGTGGCCTTAGATGCAGGGGCAGAATTGAGCCATTCGTAACATCAAGCTTTTCCGCGATGTTATTTTGTGTGGTCTGTTCTCAACCCCAGTCTACTTCCTTCTCCCAGAAAGCGTTAGCATTCTGTCAAGACTACTTTAATTTATTTTCTTAGCTAAAAGGATAACTTGGCCTTCTCACCATTTTAAAGCCAGCATTGCCTCTGCGTTCGTTACGACCGATTTAACCTGCAAGATTTCATTGGGGAATCCAGGGCAAGAAATCTTAAGTCCATATGTGTCTCTTACTTCTGAATTTTCTCCTAAATTAGAAACTTTTCTACACATTAATCGCTCATTGCCACACTTGCAGAGACTGCATTCCTGATGTCACTTTCATGCCCATACTGTCAACCTGACCCCTCTGTCGGCGACACTAATTGTCTCTGCAGGTAAATCCGGGACACCTGAATCCCATCTTTTAGCTGACTCTCCAATATTCAGAAGCTCTGTTCAGTAGTTTCCTGCCTTACCTCTGCCTCCCTTATATAACGTCAGTACATTAGCTGTCTTCCGGCCTTTCGATACACTACCGTTGATATGGAACCAAGATGGAGATGTCTGATGGCAAAAAGCTCAATTTGTGTTTCACCAGAACCTTCTTCCAGCTGACGTCAGAGACTCCTCTATGCCTTCTCCCATCAACTAGCCAAGATATCATGTGAGTTTCTTTTCAACATTGACTTTTTTTTGCCACTCTCCCATAAAAATGCGACAGGTGAAGCACCCGGGCAATAGTTATTGAAAGAGCAGTCTTCCCCCATCTCAGCCACTGAAGCTTGTTATTCCTCTAGAGTTGTCATAGGTCTCTATGGTGACCTCCCTCACTTGACCTCTTCTTGCAGTTTTTGAGGACGGCTTTCTCTAGACTGATTTACAGCTGTGCCATATTCTGTCCATTCCTTGATCATTAACTTAACTGTTCCCCAAGTGATATTCTATGAATCGGCAGGTAATTTTCTTCAATCCATCTCCTGACTTGTGCCTTTCAATAACCTTTCCGTGAAATTGATTGCAGTGTCCTTTTGTCTTCATGGTGTATCTTTTGCCAGGATACCGACTCACCAGCAGCTGGACCTCCTAAAAGCAAATGCAGTTTTACTAACATCGATTGAAGCACCTCGACTGCACGCTTTGGTCTCTATTTAACTACTTATGTGACTCCTTGGCTGCACCATAAGACCTGAAGACATAGGAGCAGAATTAGGCCATTAGGCCCATCGAGTCTGCTTCGCCATTCCATCATGGCTGATCCTGGATTCCAATCTGCCCCAGACACCTGACCTCTCGCCATATCCATTGATCACCTGACCGATCAGATAACGATCGACTCCGAGTTTAAACATGCGTACGGACTTGACCTCGTTCGCATTCTGTGGAAGAGAATTCCACAGATTTACTAATCTCTGGCTAAAAAAAAATCTCCACAGCAGTGATATTCAGGTGAGTCATATTAAAGGCAGTCAATCCGTATGCAATCAATTATTTTGCTTTATACTTATAATTTAAAGAACGTTTGTCGATCACTTTGCAGAGATTTGCATTTACTTTGACACGAAGGAGTCTTTTTTATAATGTCGATCAGTGTCAAAGAAGCCAAATTAAATCAAACGATATTCACTATTGTCAAACGATAGAACATTAAAACTTCCACGGGGGTGAAAACTTTTTATCGGCACTGCAGCTAGACTGTCTGAGCCTGTTTCACGGTACGGTATTTGCCAATGTGGAGAGAGAGCGAGTGTGTAAATCTTCCTTTTCCAGTCCTTCCCTCTTCTCTTCCAGTCCTGATGAAGGGTCTCGGCCTGACCGCCGACTGCATATTCCCAGCCGTAGCTGCTGTCTGACTTGCTGACCTCCCCCAGCACATTGTGTGTATCACACAAGATTTCCAGCATCGGCAGTATCTCTTGTGTCGTTGTAAACCTGTCGGGATCAAAGGATATTGGGAATGTGGATGGTGAAGTTCCACGGGAGGGGGTGTAGGGCAGATAACACCTGCAGCTCAAGACATCGAGCTGCTAGCAACTATTAAACTCATTCTAATTTTCATTTTTATTTTTTCACAATATTCCCGCTCTCGTCACCGCCACACCCCTGTCGGCAATTACAGAGCGGGTCAGGATCTGGGGACATTCAAGACCAAACCGGCGGTAATGCAACTCATTCGCTACTTTAGTCTTTTGCATCGGAATGACGAGAATATGGAGAAACAAAACAGTCTGCTGGAACTTACTGGAAACGTTAAACTTGCCTAACACCTGAGATAGACTTATTATGGAGAAATCTTTAACACTATAGAACGTGTACATTCATTTCATAATTGTGTTTGGAGGAGAACCCAATGACTACTTCCAGATTTCTTCCTGATCACTGTAGTGGTGTTTATCATTTTAGGTTTCTGGAGATTTTCTTAAAAACTACCGTGTCGGCCCCACGGTTTAATGCTGTTGTTTAAAGACTTTGGTATGAAAACATCTGGAGATATTAGTATTGGGACAATGAGCACCCTGTTCAAGTAACATAACTTTACAATTTCCTCTTTCATATTTCTGCTGTTTTTATCACTTATTGAATTCAGAACGTTCTGCATCTTGGATCTATTAAATAAGTTGTTTTTACTTATTTGTCCTGGAACTTTCTATCCAGCCTATTATTATGGTTAAACATACACTAAATTCTGGACGAAATCAGCAAGCCAGGTTGCATTTTGGTTAGAAAAGAGTACATTCGATGTTTCGGACCTAACCGCTTCGACAGGACTGGGGAAAAAAAAGAAGCTGAGCAGCAGATTTAAAAGGTGTGGGTGGAGTGGGGGAGAAAAACGCCGGGTGACAGATGAAACCTGGAGAAGGTTGGGTAACGTACAGAACTGGGAAAATGATTGCTGAAAGAGAAAGATGGCCATAGAAGATAGTAAACTGGGCGAGCAGCACCAGAGGGAGGCGATGGGCGGGCAAGGAGAGAAGGTGAGAGATGGAAAAGCGGATGGGGAATAGTGAAGGGGGGCTGGAGTCATTGGCGACAGTTTAAAAAGAATCGATGTTTATGTCATCAGGTCGAAGGCTACCCAAACGGAATATAAGGTTTCATTCCTTCAAGTCAGAGTGCCCTGATCACGACAGTGGGGGAAGCCATGGACGGACATACCGGAATGGGAATGGGAAGTGGAATTAAAATGGGTGGCCACAGGGAGATCCCTCTATTGACTCCCGCTGGAAGACTCATAGAAACATGAAAAACTCGCAGCACAATACAGGCCTTTCGGCCCACAAAGCTGTGCTGAACATTCCTTACCTTAGAAATACCTAGGCTTTACCCATACCCCTCAATTTTCTAGGCTCCATGTCTCCATCCAAGAGTCTCTTAAAAAACTTTATCGTTTCTACCTCCATCACTGTCACCGGCAGCCCATTCCACGCACTCACCACACTCTGCGTAAAAGCTTACTTCTGACATCTCTTCTGCACCTACTTTCAAGCACCTTAAATCTCTGCCCGTAGAGAATGTGGGAGGCGAGTGAGACTGCAGTAAGTCATTTCGGGGACAAACACTGGCGATCAGTGGGACACTGGCGAGAGGGAGGAGAGAGGGACAAGGGAGGAAGGAAGTGACTGGGAGAGACGCCAGGGCTGGAGAGCGAATAGCGGGCGAGAGACAAGGAGGAGTAATTATGAACGATCCTGGTAGGTGTGGGGGTGAAACTACGGTTTAGAGAGAGAGAGATGGCAGAGCAAGAGTCTGGGGTAGAGACAGGGTGCCTGGGGACTGACAGAGAGAGACTGGAATGAGGGAGCATGGGGCTTTGTGAGTCAGTGAAAAGGCTTATGTTCATTAAGGACAGAGGGCTTTCTGACCCGCAGGACATTATGGGATTGCACTCCCACCATTGTGAAATCCCTGTGAAACACCCACACTTTTCAGCCGCAGCTGGAGCTCAGTGCAGGCTGGAGGCGTGTCCCAGAGGAATCTTCCCCTCCCTGAGCGAGAAGCTGGCGCGGGAAGTAGTCGCCCATACTTCGGAGCATCCGGCTCCCCACTTCTCTCTCTTTTACTTGCTCTTCGAAACGAAGACCCCGGGGTGCCGAGTCTCCTCCTGGGACTCAAAATGCGCCCAACCTCCAGCCTTGCATTTTAAGCTTGCCGTACGCTTCTGTCCAAAGTGCAAAGGGAACTAACGTAGAGGGACCTTCCCGTGACTGTGTGCAGAGCAGCCTCTCATCCGTTCCGTGCCCTGTTCCGGCGGCGTCGAGTGTAAGCATTCACCTCAACCAGAAGATTTTCTGTAGCTTTAAGCAGAACTCCACGGCATGGTAGAAATGGACTTTTATATGGCATTCAGTACCGTTAACCATGCTAGGGACTTTCAGAACGTTAGATGGTTTGGTATCCAGGGAGAGTTGGCTGGAGGATTCAGAACTGATTCCCAGAGGAGACAGAGGATCGTTGTGGGTGGAGTGTTTTCTCTCTGAATGCCGGTGAAAGTAGGGTCCTACAGAGATCTGTTCTGGTACCCACAGATTTTGTGCTTTGAAATGTTTTGAATAATGAAGTGGAAAGGTGGTTTATTGTATTTGCAATGATGTGGTGGTTGGTGTAAAATGGATAGTGTGAAAGTTTGTCACAGGTTAAAACGGGACAGCGACAGGACGCAGAGAAACGCTGAGAAGTTACAGTTGGAGTTCAACACGGAACGTTACGGAGTGATTCACTTTGGGAGAGTGGATTTGAAGGCAGAGTTGATAAGTAATTTTTCTTTTGTCAATTATTTTCGTGCTGGCATTGACGTTGTTTCATAAATTCATCTGGCTAGGCTTTCTGAAGTGATGCTGGTCTCTGCTTTTCTAGGTCTCAGTTCCCAGTGCTATCTTGTGTCTAGTCTGTTCCTAGTCCCGAGTCCTCTACATCATCCAGGTGCCGAGCCCGAGTCAAGACCCATGTTCTGGGTCACTGTCCAGTCTCTGGCACGTAGTCCCAGTCCAGACACCTAGTTCCAAGTTCCTCATCCTGGTCCCGCTTTCACAGTCTGAGTCCTAGACCAGGCTTGGTGTGCTTGTCTCGTCCAGGGCCTGTATCCATGTCCAGCGTCCTTTCCTCCTGACTTCCCTTGCATTCTGGGTAAAGATAGTGCTGCTCCCAGTACTTCAGTGTCGGTGTCTTGCATTTGGATCCACTAAAAGAGCCCCCCCCCCACCCATTTGCAACATAAACCAGCCGGTGGCGTTCCTAACTGTGATTTCTTCAATATAACGAACATTACCGACAATCTGGAATCTGCAGCGGTCGCGGTTACAGGGCTACAAAATTGTTAAGTAATCTTGATATGAGGATGGAGGTAGAGGTAGAATGAGGCGGAGGAATAGGAGGAGAGTGACGGGTTGAGAATGTTGTGTGTGGAAAGTGGAGAGCGGATGGCTGCAGATGAAAGTGAGTGTGTGGAGAGATGGTGGGGAAAAGAGAGAAGGAGAGAGAGAGAAGGAGAGAGAGAGAGAGAGACCATAAGACATAGGAGCAGAATGAGAGCATCTCGCCTATCGAGTCTGCTCCGCTATTCAATCATGACTTAACCTTTTCCCCTCCTCCTCAATCCCAGTTCCCGCTCTTTTCCCCGTAATGTTCATTGTCTTGTCCAATCAAGGACATATCAATCTCTGCCTTAAATATACCCAAAGATCTGGCTACCACCGCTGCACGTGGCAACGAATTCCACACATTCAACATGCTTTGGCTCGGGAAATTTTTCTGCATCTGTTTTGAAAGGGCGCCCCTCTATCCCGAGGCTGTGCTCTCTTTCCTAGGCTGTCCCACGATGGAAAACATCCTTTCCACACTCACTCTGTCCAGGCCTTTCAACATTTGAAAGGTTTCAATTAAATTCCTCCTCATCCTTCTGAATTACAGCGAGTACAAACCCAGCGCCATGTTACGCTCCTTGTGTGGTAACCCTTTCATTGCTGGAATTATCCTTGTGAAACTCCGCTGGACCATCTCCAATGGCAGCACATCTTTTCTAAGATGACGGGGTCAAAGCTGTTCAAATACCTCAAGGTGAACCCTCACCAGTGCCTTAAGGCCTCAGCATCAGATCATGGCTCTTGTATTCAAGACCCCTTGAAATGAATGCTAACATGGCATTTGCCTTCCTCAACACCGACTGAGCCTGCAAGATCACCTTCATGGTGTTCTGCACAAGGACCTCCATCTCCCCCTGCATCTTAGATTCCTGGAATTTCTCCCCCTTTAGAAAATAGTCCGCACATTTGTTTCTGCTATCAAGTTGCATGACCCTGCAATTTCCCACATTGTAGTTCATTTACCACTTTCTTTTCCATTCTCCTGAACTAAATCCTTCTTCATCCTACCTGTTTCCTCAACACTACTGCCCGTCCACCAACCTTCGCATCATCTGAAAATTTGGCAACAAAGTAATCTATTTCATCTGAATCATTTATATAAAACATAAAAAGAAGCACTGACCGCTGCAGAACAAGTGACTGGCAACGAACCAGAAAAGGGTCCTTTTATTTTAACTCGCTGCCTCCTGCCAATCAGCCAATGCTCTAACCATTTTAGTGAAGTTCCTTTAATACCATGGGTTCTTAACTTGGTAAGCAGTTCATGGGTGTGCACCTGATCGAAGGCCTTCTGAAGTTCCAAATATACAACATCCAATGCAGCATCTTTATCTACCCTACCTGTAATCGATGAATTCCAAAAGAGTCGGCAGGCAGGATTTTCCCTGAAGGAAATCAGGCTGACTTTGTATTATCTTGTCCTGTGTCACCAGGTACTCCATCACCTCATCCTTAACAATTGATTCTAATATCTTCCCAACAACTGGTCTATCATTGCCTTTCCGCTGCCTTCTTCGTTAAAGAGTGGAGTGACATCTGTAATTTTCCAGTCCTCTGACACCACGCCGGAGTCTCCAATGGATTTTGAAAGATAATTTCTAATGCCAGCAGAATCTTTAACGCTACGCCTTTCAGAACCCCAGGGTGCAGTTCATCTGGTCCCGGTGACTTGTGTACCTTTAGGTCTTTCAGCATTTCGAGCAGCTTCTCTCTTGTAACTGCATCTACTTCTCTTCCTTCACAATCTACAACATCCAATCCAGTACAGCTGATACCCCTAGTAGGCTCAACGACAAACTGCTCTGAAAGGCTATCCCTCGGGCATTCAAAAAACTCATTTCCTTGCGATCCATTGTCAACCTGATTTTCCCAAATAACCTTCGTGCTAAAATGTCCCATGACGGGCATAACATTGCCCTTTTGACTCGTCTTTACTATTTTCTGTTGTAACTGTGGTCCACCTCCCACTCACTGTCAGAAGCCTCTATATAACAGCCATCAGCGTCTTTTTGCACTTACTTTCTTAACTCAACCCACAAAGATTCAACATCGTCCAGTCCTATGTAAAACCTTCCTACTGATCTGATGCTATTCTTTACCAGTAGGGCCACACTACCCATATTGCGTACCTTCCTATCCCTCTGATATAATGTGTAACCTTAGGCATTCAACTCCCAACTACAATCATTCTTCAGCTACGATTCAGTGATAGCCACATCATACCTGGTAATGTACTATGTTGAGAGTGGACAGTCACGGGGGATATAGAGAGGGGGATATGGAGATTGGTGAAGCAAGGGGAGGGAGCTGGAGAGCGAGATGGAGAAAGGGATAGAGGGGTAAAAGAAAGGGAGTGGGACAGTCTTTTACGGAGACTGGGATAGAAAGGCGGAATTGGGCGGAGCCCTGTTGGGCGACAGAAAGGGGTGAAGGAGGATGAGTGTGCAGGGTACCGAGGTGGTGTAGGTGAGCGATAGTGGCGGCGAGGAAGGAGAGGTGAGTGGAAATAGCGTCAAGAGAAAGGGCAAGGGGAGCCAAGTTTGCAGCGTGAATGTGTGCAGTGCGGAGGGTGTGGTAAACTGACAGGGTTCGTGGAAAGGAAGTTTCAGTGTTTTGGGTGGCGAGGATAGTGGAGCGACTTGGAAGGGAAGAGGGAGAGGCTGGAAGAAGAGTCCATTGTGACGGGGAGCGGCAGTGAGGAGACATGGGTGAGTGAGAGGCGGTGCGTCTGCTCAGAATGATTAGACGAATCAGTTATTTATCCACAGTGGCGAATATGTTAGTCATGGTTCAGATTCTGGCCATCGTCTCGGAATCCCACAATTAAACTTTCACCGCACATGGTTCTGGTTCTGCAATCCACCGCTGGGGTGCTGGTGGAGTTGTTGACTGAGGCGGGGGTTGGGGGTATTGCGATTTCCACGCATTGCTCCCGGACTCTGTGTCGAACTGGAAATTCGTCAGATCATGGGCTCCCGTCCATGTACTTAACCAGGTTTCTCAAACAGAAATTGTTAAGACTTCGGGCAAAGTCAGGAATTAAAAAAAAAAGTTGTGTATGTTTCGACTAACGTAGACTGCTTATATTTCAATGCAAAATGGTATTGAAGGAAAGGGAGATGAGCTCAAGTCTTGGATGAACACAAGGGATTGTGAGATGGTAGCCATTAGTAAGACTTGGCTGCAAGAAGGGCAGGGTTGTTTGCTCGATATTCCGGGGTTCCCTCCTTTTAGACGAGACAGAACGAGGGCAATTAAAGGGGCAACTGTTGCTTTACTAGCAATGGGAATATGTCACGTCACTGCTTTGTCAGTACAGGCTGGGGAACTCGTCTAGTGAGGCTTTATCTGCGGGGTAAAGAGGAACAATTTTTAGAGAGTCCACATCCTGTTGCAAGAAACATAATCTGTTACAGGAGGTGATTTAACTTTCCAGGAATGGACTGGGATACCCGCACTGAAAAATAATTTGATGTGCTGGAGTTTGTCAAATGTGTTGAGGAATGCTTTCTAAATCCGTACTTTGAAGTCCCAAAGAGACAGTGTGGGTGCGTGGGAATGAGAGGGGTTGAGACTCTGTGCATGACAGACGTTAGTGTGGGGAAAGTCTTTGCACCTAGTGATCACAACGCCTTTAGGCCAAGGATAGCTCTGCCTCATGGGTTGAAACCTTAAATTGGAAAACAAACTATTTTTAAGATATCCGGAAGATTCTGAGAAGTGTGATTGGGATAGGCTGTTTTCTGTCAAAGGTGTACCTGATACATGGGAGACCATCAAAGGTGAAATTTTGAGTGTTCAAAGCTTGTGTGCGCATGTCAGAATAGAACGTACTGTAAATATAACCGTTTTTTTTGGAAACCTTGGTTTTCACGAGAAATTGAGGCCATGGTAAAGAATATAGATGGATCATAGCACGTGTACGGAGCGAGGAATCTGTGGAATATAAGCAAATGCAAGAGGACACCTAAGAAAGACACCCGGAGGGTTGAGAAATGTCACGAGTTTGTCCCAGCAGAGAAAGTGAAGTAGAATCCCAAGGGATGATACATGAATTGTAAGAGAAAGGGAATTGCAAGGCACAAAATTGATCTTCTGGATTACCGAAGGGTAATCTGTGTGGAACCAGAAAACTGGGGAAGATCTTAAATGGAGTCTGAGGCAATGCAGAGTGAGTTCAAAGACTCCGCGCAGATTATAGAAGAGGACGAGTTTGCAGACATGATGCAAATTAGGGTGGGTAAGTCCCCAGCGACTTACAAAATGTTTCCTCAGACCTTGAGGGATGCAGATATATTTAAGTTAGGGTGGGTGAGTCCACAGCGACTTACAAAATGTTTCCCCGGACCTTGAGGGATGCAGATATATTTAAGTTAGGGTGGGTAAGTCCACAGCGACTTACAAAATGTTTCCCCGGACCTTGAGGGATGCAGATATATTTAAGTTAGGGTGGGTAGGTCGACAGCGACTTACAAAATGTTTCCCCGGACCTTGAGGGATGCAGATATATTTAAGTTGTGCTTGGCGGCAGGTGGGGTACCGAAGGATTGGCTGAGGTTGTCCCGCTCTTTCAGAAAGGTTCAAAAAATAAACAAGGAAACTTAAGGCCTCTGTTCCTGACATGGTAGTGAGAAGGTAAGTTAGTGGATGTTGTCGGCATAGACTTTAGCAAGGCATTTGACAAGGTCCCGCATGGAAGGCTGCCCAGGAAGGTTCAGCGGCTGCGTTTCAATATGAAGTAGTACATTAGATTAACCATCGGCTTTGTGGGAGATCCCAGAGTGTGGTAGCAGTTGTTTGACTCTGGGAATGGAGGCCTGTGACTAGTGTAGGGCCGCAGGGATCGGTGCTGAGTCTGTTACTTCTAGTCATCTGTATCAATGATCTGGATGATAAAGAGGTCAACGGGATTACAAATGTGCGGATGACGCCACGAGTGGGGGTATATAGTACTGCGAAGGAGGCTATCATACCTTGCAGAGGGATGTGGATCAGCTGGAAAATTAGCAAATGGACCTTCGGTAGGAACCAGGAGGCTAGGGTTGACAGATTAAAAGTCGGACACTGATGAGTGTGTACAACAATGGGGTCGGGGAAAAGAGGGTCATAACACGTTGGAAGTGGCGTCATATTGGATAGGGTCGATAGGAAAGGTTTTGGCGTATTGGAGCATAAATGTTTGTACTGGGTGCAGGGTATGGGATGTTATATTGAAGTTTGGTGAGGCCTGTTGTAAGAGTACTGCCTGCAGTTTTGGTCACTTAACTACATGAAACATGTAAACAGGTTAGTAAGAATACATTGAAATTTACAGGGATGATGCCGCGATTGGATGACCCACGTTATAAGGAAAGATTGAATAGGTTAGGACTTTATTCCTTGGAATGTAGATTTCCGGGACATTTGATAGAGATTTTCCAAATTATGAGGCTTACAGGTAGGGTTAATGGAGCGGAGGGATAGGGAGAGAGGGATAGACCGGGGGAAAGGGGAATGAAGGACAGAAAGGAAGTGCAGAGGGGAGTATAGTGGTAGTGAGAGGGGTGTTGACCGAGCAGTACAGAGCTAGAGGTGAAAGTGTGGGCGGAGTGAGAGAGTGCAGAGTGGGTGGAAAGACTGGTGGAGAGAGGGACAGAAATATGAAGGGGAAGTGGAGATGGAGGACACGGGGTGATGATGGTTTCACTCATCTTTCCTCCACTTCTCCTTCTCCACTTCCCACTCCCTTCACAATCTCTTCCCAGCCCCTCTCCCGCCCTTCATGCCCCCTGTAGAAGATGGTCTTGATTGACGCGAACCAACTCGCACCTTCAAACCTCGCCTCCAGGTTGCACAGAAATCTATTGAAAACGACCCGGCTCTACAGCCTGAAGAGGTCAGTGCATAATTTCATCACGGGTGGCCATTTTCAATCCACGGGTCACACCTTCTCTGATTGTCAATCAGGACTTCAAACACTCCATTCGGGCATTTTAACGTAGGTGAAAATTTTCAGTGAGTGCATCTCTCCATCCCAGACGACATTCTGACAACAATTCTTACTGAAGTTCATCCCTCACTCTCTCCATGGTTCCCATTTTTGATCAGTCCATCACTCTTTCCCGTGTTAAATCATTTGGCCCTTTGGAATAAGCGACATTCCAAGAGGACATCAAAAGCTTCTTTCGAAATGTACAGTCGGAAACAAAATGCGAGACTTGATGTCGGACGCTGGGCAAAGATGCTGGAGAGATAGTAATGGGGAAAGGAAATGGCGGACGAACTGAATTGAGTATTTTGCATCAGTCTTCACTGTGGACGAGACGAGCAATATGGTGGAATTTCCCGATGTCATGGTTCATGAAGTGTGTGAAGTTACCATCATTGGAGAGAAGGTTTTTTGGGAACTAAAATGTCTGAAGGAAGATAAGTCACCTGGATTCAGATTGTGTTGATCCCAGGATTCTGAGAGAGGTGTCTGAAGAGATTGTGGAAGCATTAGTGATAATCATTCAGGAAGCACTCCGTTCTGGAAAGGTTCTGGAACTCTGGAATTTTGCATGTGTCACTCCACTCTTCCAGAAGGGAAAGACTCAGAGGAAAGGAGATTGTAGGCCAGTGAGGCTGATCTCGGATTGGAAAGGCGTTGGTGTATATTATTAAGTAGCTCTGAGGGTACTTAGAGGCACATGATAAGATAAGCCGTCGTCAGCATGGTTTCCTCAAAGGACAATCTTGACTGATTAATCTGTTGGAATTATCTGAAGACATAACAAGCAGGAGAGACCATGAAGAATCGATCGCAGCTCTAGACTCGGATTGTCAGAAGGCCATTGACAAGATTCCATACATGAGGCTGCTTAACAAGTTACGAACTCGTGGTATTACAGGAAAGATTCTGGCATAGATAAATCAGTGGCTGATCAGCAGACGGCAAAGAGTGGGAATAAATCGAGCCTTTTCCAGTTAGCTGGCGATGGCGAGTGGTGTTCCACAGGGACATGTGTTGCGACTGCGTCTTTTTGCGCGTATTCTAGAATTTGGATGATGTAATTGATCACCTTGTTGAAAAGTTTGCAGACGATATGAAGAAGGGTGGATGGACAGGTAGTTTTGAAAAAGTTGAGGAGGTACAGGGGACAGCCAGATTAGGAGAATGGGAAAAGTCGTGGCAGTTGGAATACAGTGTCAGCAAATGTACTGTCAGGCACTTTGGTTGAAGAAGTGGAAGGATTGAGTATTTTCGAAATTACAAAAAAAAAACGGAGTTGACAATGTACTTGGGAGTCCTTGTGTAGGATTCCCGAAAGGTTAGTTTTCAGGGTGAGTCCGTGATGAGGAAGGCAGGTGCCATATTAGCATTCATTTCAGGAATGACAGAATATAACAGCAAAGATGTCATGTTGAGACTTTGTAATACACTGGTGAGGCCACACTGTGAGCAGTTTAGGCCATTACCTTAGAAAAAGTGCTGTGAACCTGGAAGAAGTTCAAACGAAGTTCAGGAAAATGATTGAATGGCCTGTCATATGAAAAAGTGTTTGATAGCTCTGGGCCTGTATTCACTGGATTTCAGAAGGATTAGAGGTGACGTCATTGAAGCCCGACAGAAGAGTTTGACGGAGTGGATGTGGAGAGGATGTTTCCTCAGGTGGGAGAGTCTGAGACCAGAGGACGCAACCTCAAAATAGAGGGGCGTCCTTTCAGAAGGCATTTATTTTGCCAGAAAGTGGAGGCTGTGTGGATCGGTGGAGTCTAGGATCACAGATAGAGTGGATGTGGAGAGGATGTTTCCTGTTTTGGGGGAGTCTAGGACCAGAGGACACAGATAGAGTAGATGTGTAGAGGATGTTTCCTCTGGTGGGAGAGTCTAAGACCAGAGGACACAAACTCAAAATAGAAGGGCTTCGTTTTAGAAGGCTTTATTTAGCCAGAAAGTGGTAGCTGTGTGGAATTCTTTGTCACAAGCTGTGGAGGCCAAATCTTTATGTATATTTAAGGAAGAGTTTGATCGCCTCTTGATTGATAAAAGGTGATGTCATTGAAGTCCGACAGAACAGTTTGATAGAGTGAATGTGGAGAGGATGTTTCCTACAGTGGGGGTGTCTAGTACCAGAGGACACAGATAGAATGAATGTGGAGATCCCATTTACTACCTCATCGTGAATGCCGAGCGACTGAACCTTCGTGACCAGCCTCCCGTGCTGGAGCTTCTCATCTGGTTCCTGACACCGACACGATCAAGTGGTAAACATCATTCACCGAAATGTTCCTGTAAACAGCAAACTCATAAAAGGTGCCATACATTGCTATAAACACAAACCTCGTCCTGTATTAGATCCAGAGGCCTACAATAACATGACGAGAGACACGTTATTGCGGGTAGGGCAATCCATAATACCTGGGATAGCACACGAGGACACGTGAGCAGGAAGTAGAGGTGAGAATACAGAGATAGGTAGACGGATAATAGTAGTTATGATGATGATGATGATGAAAATAATAACAACAACAACAGTAATAATAATAATAATAATAATAATAATAATAATAATAATAATAATAATAATAATAATAATAATAATAATAATAATAATAATAATAATAATAATAATAATAATAATAAAAATAATAATAAATGAATTCCTGCAAAATATTGTCCAAAACTGTCAAAGTGCCACCGATAAAGATTGGGTCAAATGTGCTTTGTGCCTTCGGCACCGCTCTGAGAAGTGAAATGAAGTTTATACGGAAAGACAGGCCGTTACTCGATCACTTGCGAGGGAACGAGACGGGTCAAGCGGCTCCTGTTTCAGTGGGGAACTCGTTTGGAACGAGTGACCATCATCCTACTCGTTTCCAGGATGTTAGAGAGAGAACAGACGTTTCAGTCAATAACCTATGAGGGTGATTTATAGATTCGTGACCTGAGGTAAAAGGAGTCAATTTTAGAAAACTTAGCACATTTAATTTTCAACATAGTGTCCTCCTACATTTGCACTTTTAGTCCAGTGGTCGTGCAGCATACGGAACTCTTCTTTGTATAAGTCAGCGTCTTGGACTTCCAGAAATAGTCCACAGCATGGGGTGATTGCTAAGTTCGCGGCTTAAGGTAGAAGGAGATGAGCTAGTAACTTCAAACTTTCTGCATTTTCACTCAAAGTTAAACTGCACGGGCATGTAACGAGAGCGGTATAACTCATCTCCTTCTGCCTTAGGCCACGAACTTATCAATAATACTTGCTGTGGCCCACCTGCAGGTCCAAGACGCTCTGTTACATGCACGTGCAGTTGAACTCTTTGCGTGATAATGCAGAAAATTTGAAGGGAATAACTCATCTCCTTCTTCGTTATGCCACGAACTTATCAATCACCCCTGCTGTGGACCACTTCTACAACGAAGGGATCCGTATGCTCCACCACAGCAAGACTGTGTGTGTACGTGCAGGAGGGAACTATGTTGAAAAATAAATATGCTTGGTTTTCTAAAATTGATTCCTTCTACCTTAGGCAAAGAACCTATCAATCTCCAACGTAAATGGTGTGAACCGTACTTTCGGTGGCATAAGGAAGGAATACTGGTGTAATCATGCACCAAACAGCGCCCCCTAACGCATTCACCTGTGGTTTGGGAATTGTCAACCAGGCCAGTCCGAAAAAAAATCACTAAGCGATTACCATCAACATATCACTTGCAGTACTAGAGGAAGCAACACACTGGACCATTGCTACAACACCGCCAAGAATGCCTACTGTCCTACTCCACGCCCTCATTTCGGGAAGTCTGATCAACTGGCTGTACCTCTACCCCCAAGTATAGGCAGAGACCGAAGACTACAGCAAGTGGAGTGAGGACCAAGACGGTTTGGACAAGGGAAGGACAGGAGAGACTACAGAACTGTCTTGAATCTGTAGACTGGGCTGTATTCAGGGATTCATATTCGAATCTGGATGAGTATGATGTAGTTGTTACGGACTTCATTAAAACTGTGTGGATGAGTGTGTGCCTACAAAGAATTATTGTACAATCCCAAACCAAAGGCCGTGCCTGAACCAGTTGGTACGTTGTCTGCTGAAGTCTAGATCTGTGGCATTTACATTTGGCGACCTGGGTCTGTACCATAAAACCAGGTATGATATGGGTAAGGCGAAGTGACAATTTCCAACGAGGTTGGAGGCGACATCGGATGTACAACTCCGTCACGGTCTGCAAGACATTACTTCCTACAAAGCGAAACCCAATGGCATGAATGGCAGTGATGCTTCACGACCAGATATACCAAACACCTTCTCTGCGCGAATGTAACGACAGCTGTGAAGATCCCTGCTGGACGCGGTGACTGTGATCTTCGTCTCAGAGGCGGATATCAGGCTGTCTTTAAAGTGAGGGAACCCTCACAAGGTGAAAGGTTCGATAGAATTCCTGGTCAGGCTCTGAAAACATGTCAACCAAATGGTGGAGGTATTCAAGGACATGTTCAACCTCTCAATGCTACGGGTGGAATTTCCTACTGCTTCAAATTAAGCTACAATATACCAGTGTCTGAGAAGATTAATGTGAGCTGCCTTATGACCATCGCCCGGTAGCACTCATATCCGCAGTGATAAAATGCTTTGAGAGGGTGTTCATGACTAGAGTGAAGTCCTGCCTCAGCAAGCATCTGGACCCACTGCAACTTGCCTATCGCCACAACAGGTCAACGTCAGATGCAATCTTAATGGCTCTTCATACGGCTTTAGACCACCTGGACAATGCAAACACCTGTGCAGGATGCTGTTTGGTGACAATAGCTCAGCATTCACACCATCATTCCGCAATCCTGATTAAGATGTTACAGAACCCGGGCCTCTGCGCCTCCGTCTGCAATTGGATCCTCGACCTCCTAACTGGAAGACGAAAATCTGTGCGGATTCGTGAAAATATCTCCTCCACGCTGAAGATCAACTTTGGTGCACCTCTGGGCTGTGTGCTTAGCCCACTGCTCTACTCTCTGTACACCCATGACTGTGTGGTTAGACGTGGTTCATACACCATCTATAAATTTACTCATGATACAACCATTGTTGGTCGAAAATCAACGTCAGTAAGACGAAGGAGCTGATTGTGGACTTCAGGAACGGCAAGACAAAGGATCAGATACCGATCCTCACAGAGGGATCAGAAGTGGAGAGTGGGTTAGTTTCAAGTTCCTGGGTGTCTGTTTATCTGAAGACCTAACCTGGTCCTAACATATCGGTGCAGCAAAAGAGACGGCAAGATGGAGACTATACTTCATTTTTTAGTTTGAAGAGATTTGGTATGTGAACAAAATAAGCTCAAAACCTTCTTCAGACGGGAGAGCATTCTGACAAACTGGGTCATTGTCTGGTTTGGGGGCTTGTGCGGTGGGGTGCGGGGGGTGGGCTGCTACTGTACAGAACCGAAAGAAGCTGCAGAGTGTCGTCAACTTATGCAGCTCCATCTTGGATACCAGCCTGTAATGTTCCCAGGACATCATCTTGGAGCGGTGTCAGCGTCCATTATTCAGGACTCCTATCACCCAGGGCTTTCGCTTTTCACATAGCTAACATAGGGAGCAGGTACAGAAGCGTGAAGATATACAGTCAGCGATTCAGATACTGGTTCTATCCCTCTGCATTCCGATTTTTGAATGGACATTGATCCGTTCTTACTATCCCACGTTTTTGTCATATATCATTTCTGTTTAGCACGATTTTTAAAATACACTCGACACCCAATGTATTTAGTTTACTTATTTATCTATTTTTTTCCATGTTATGCATTGCATTGACCTGCTAAGTTGAGAAATATTACGGCACATGGCGGCGATAATAAACGTGATTTTGATCAAGAGAATATCTGTTTGCATTCGGTACTGCAGCGCTCCGGAGAGAGCGAATGGCATGTCAAGACACAGATGAACTCATCGTTCTTCACTGGAACCAGGAAGGAAGTCAGTTGTCGATGGCTGTTTGTGCCACTGGACACGGACTGCTGAGGTCAAAAGAGTGGAACTGTCCCAATGCCAAAAAGTTTTTGTAATTCAGTAACTCTCCCCCACAAGTGTCACGGACAATTCTAGTGTATTATGATGATATGAAAATTGTCCATGAAACACTTGAAAAGAAACAGAAAGACCGAGGGCAAAGAATAATAATGCTCCTCTCTCTCTCTCTCTCTCTCTCTCTCTCTCTCTCTCTCTCTCTCTCTCTCTCTCTCGCCTCTGTCCCTCCTTTTCCCTCTGTCTGTCTGTCTCTCACTCTCCCTCCCTCTGTCAGTCTCTCTCTGTCTCTCTCTCTGTCTCTGACTGTCCCTCTCTCTCAGTCTCCCCTCTCCCTCTCCTCTCCCTCTCTCTGTCTCTCTCTCCCCCCCCCCGTCTCTCTTGCTTCTCTCACTTTAAGCCAAATACTGTGTACTCTGTCCAGATATGGTCATTGGAATACTTTGTCCACTTCTGGTCACCACACTATATGAAGGTTGTGTAAGCATTGGAAAGGGTACAGAGGAGATTTACCAGGATGCTGCCTGGTATAGAGAGTATGGATTATGAACAGCGATTAAGGGAACTAGGGTTTTACTCTTTGGAGAGAAGGAGGAGGCCAGGAGACGTGATAGAGGTGTACAAGATATTAAGAGGAATAGACAGAGTGAACAGCCAGCGCCTCTTCCCCAGGGCACCACTGCTCAGTACAAGAGGACATGGCTTTAAGGTAAGGGGAGGGAAGTTCAAAGGGGATATTAGAGGAAGGTTTTTTTAGAGAGAGGTTGATGCGTGGAATGCACTGCATGAGTCAGTGGTGGAGGCAGATGCACTCGTGAAGTTTAAGAGACTACTAGATAAGTATATAGAGGAATTTAAGTTTGGGGGGCTATATGTGAAGCAGGGTTTGAGGGTCAGCACGACATTGTAGGCCGAAGGGCCTGTAATGTGCTGTTCTATTCTATGTTATATGTACTCATGCCACCCTGCTTTTCAATCACAATATTCAAAAGTAAGTTTTTGAAACATATTCCACTTTTCTTTAAATGAGCTTAATGATAGAATCTGCACATTTTATTCTAACCTTATCTTCGAATTTTACTGTTTTTCGCGAAATCGATTGAATATTTTAGAAATAAATTATAATCACATAAAATTTCATACATCAATATTATTTGGCACCTCCCCACACTTGCTAGTCAGCTGCTATGCAAAAAGGGTTAACTGCATGTGTCATTTCATTAAATGCCGATACCGTCATTTCCACGGAGGGTTTCAGCGTCACAAGGGATTTCCCCTTTCCTATTAATAAGCATCTGAATCACTGAGCTCTCACTGAACAGCCGCTCCGGCACTCACAGTGATTCACCGATCCACACAGCGGGACAGAGAGAGCACGCTGCAGAAGGAAGGTTTGCTGGTTCCGGAATGGATCAGAGTCCGGGAACAGCAGCGTGGAATGTGGCAGAAATTCCGAAGAATGTCTTCTGGGCTGCGCATTATATCTTCGCTAATTATGAATGGATGACCTTAGAGTTTCGAATTGCGCATGCATTAAAAGTCATTCAAGTGATTTACTTCCCCGTCCTCGCCGTCATTGCTGTTCCAGGTGAATCTGTCTCCAAAGCTCAACGATGCAACAATATTTAACTGTTTTCTAATGTTTATCGCCCATTTGAAATCATTGCTGCTGTCGCACACTGACTATAAGACATTTTGATAATTCTGCAGCGATGCTATTCACTGTAACTCTTGGCATTGCGCAGGTCAGTGATGTAACCGGTAAACTCGGTCCAGCCGTTGCACACATCACGTCACGACCGGGGCTTTGATAGAAAATATAATCTAAATCCGCAATATTCTCGTAGCCAACCGCCCTGCCGACTAAGCGTAGGCCACAAATCTACACACCAGCCACAAATCGGATAAATTTTTAACAGAGAACGCTTCCTGATGTGTGTTACTTGATTATTATATTTTTGCTCCTCCTCGCAGTGAACCTCGTGACGATTTTAATCCTGTCCAGAGGAAAGTGCGGTCTCTCCAGAGTTGTCACTCGCTACCTGGTTGCCATGGCAGCGGCGGATCTTATGGTTGTTCTCCTGGACCTGATATTGAGCAAGATTCCGAATAAGTACGCTTCAATGAAACTTCTCATCTGGGCTTGGGATACCCCACTGTGTAAAATCCACGCCGTCCTGCTTTACGTCGCCACCGATTGTTCGGTCTGGTTCACCGTCACTTTCACCTTTGACCGGTTTGTGGCCATTTGTTGCCAGAAGCTGAAAACAAAATATTGCACCGGGAAAACTGCGGCTGTTTTTCTGGGGACAGTGACTGTGATCAGTTGTTTAAAGAACATTTACTGGTATTTTCGGTTCTCGGTGTATTATGCAACGGTGATCTCTCCATTTATTTGTCTGCAAACCCTGTATTATGTGTCTTTACTTGTCGGAATGTCAATTGACTTATTTTATTACCTTCTCACCCCTGTAATCCCATTCCTGCTGGTTCTCCTGACGAATGCATTAACCGTCCGGCATGTTTTAGTCACCAGCAGAGGGCGCAGGAGACTCCGGTGTGCTGACAAGGGACAGGGTGCCGGGGACCCGGAGATGGAGAGCCGCAGGAAATCCCTCGTTTTACTGATGATCATCTCTGGCAATTTCGTCCTGCTGTGGGGACCGTTCACTGTGTATTCTTTGTGGAACCGACTGGCTCAAATGACTGAGGTGAAGCTTCCTCCGGATGCTCTGCGAGGACTGGGCTTGATGCTGCAGCTTCTGAGCTGCTGCACAAACACGGCTCTTTACGCCGTCACCCAGACCAAGTTCAGGGAGCAACTGAAGGACGCGATAAAACATCCCCTGGCTCTCATTGCTGCGAGGATGTCGTGAATTAGTGACGTTTTCCTGCCTGGCCCAACTAATTCACCACTCATTGCAGGCAAACTCTGCACCAGTGGAGCCCGGCGTTCTCCCTGTCCGTCTCCTCCTCGCCAGCTTTACCATCGCGCATGATCCCTCACTCTGGCTCACTAAGGGTCATTTTAATCGTTTTTTCCTGCATTCACCGCTTTCTATCTCCTCTCTTCCCCAGTGGGAGTTTGTTAGTATCGATCAGCGTCATCGTTGTGAGCAACAGTTCTGCCGTCAAAGTCCCGCTAGTCGCCTGTTCCAGCCGCACTGCTCCGCTCCAGCGTGAAACCTCCCCTGTGTTCCCGAAACCTCTCCCGTTTAACAGTGACTGCGCACGGCCCGGTTCACCCAGTCCGCAGGTCGATGCTGGACATTAGCTCTTGTCCCGCGTACTGATCTGATAAATTCAAGGATTCAAGAAACATCTTGCAATCACAATGTTAAAGGAGGTTTGATAAAACATGGAAGTTAGTGTTGAGGAAATGCGAGTGCCAATCCGCAAAGTGGGTTGCAGTTGTCCTCCGTGTATGAACTTGACCGCAGAGGCCGCCGAGAACAGACATGTAGCGAGATTTGCAGTCTCGCCCGACAGGGCTAATGCAAGGCCTGGAGATGGGTAAAGGAACAGGTGTTGGTACAGACCTTCCAGCTTTATCTGTCTATCCCAGATAAAGTTGTTTGATTTTCCGGTACTATGGGGTGCTAAATTTAACTATATTTTTAAAGCACGAACGTTATCAGGTATTATCCAACGCGGATGGTTCCAGAGCGCCAAAACTTTACAGGTTGTCTCTATGACTGAGGCCGGATTAGACCGAAACTGTATCACTGAATGTGTTTGACTGTGCAGAGAGGAAGGAGAGCTGACCATGGAACTGTCTTCTGGAAAAGATCGGGAAAGCACGGGTAAAGCTACAGAGACCAGCAAACACATAACTACAGGCTCGGGCAGGTCTTCCACCCCGCTGGTATAATATTATTGAAATGATCCCGAGTACGATAATACGGACTCTTCACCTCCCAGTTTATTCCGTTGTGATTTTCCTCCTTTTATGGTCTCCTTGTTGATCAGTGTATCTGTAATTGTTTCACTTTATTCAGCTTTGTTACTGTTTGACCTTGTTCTGTTTGTTCTGGTTCACGGCTCTAGATAATGATTTGACCTGTACACAGGACTGGATTTTCACAGCATCTCAGTACATGTGACAACATTAAACCGATTTCAATTCCCTCCACATAGCGATCATATCTGAATCAATCTTCCCACCACAGGGGAGTCCCGGTCCGTGGACAGATCAGGCTGCTCACATAGAGTTGCCTTGTCCGGACAACAGTGAGAAGTGAGCGGCGACCTGGATATCCAAACAACAACACACACAAAATGCTGGTGGAACGCAGCAGGCCAAGCAGCATCTATAGGGAGAAGCACTGCCGAAGTTTCGGGCCGAGACCCTTTGTCAGGACTAACGGAAAGGAAAGATAGTAAGAGATTTGAAAGCAGTGGGGGAGGAGGAAATGCGAAATGATAGGAGAAGACCGGAGGGGGTGGGATGAAGCTAGGAGCTGGACAGGTGATTGGCGAAAGCGATACAGAGCTAGAGAAGGGAAATGATCATGGGACGGGAGGCCTCGGGAGAAAGAAAGGAGGGGCAGGGAGCACCAGAGGGAGATGGAGAACAGGCAAACAACGTAATATGTCAGTGATGGGGTAAGAAGGGGAGGAGGGGCATTAACGGAAGTTAGAGAAGTCAATGTTCATGCCATCAGGTTGGAGGCTACCCAGCCGGTGTTTAAGGTGTTATTCCTCCAACCTGAGTTTGGATTCATTTTGACAGTAGAAGAGGCCATGGATAGACATGTCAGAATGGGAGTGGAATGTGTAGCCACTGGGAGATCCTGCTTTTTCTGGCGGACGGCGCGTAGGTGTTCAGTGAAACGGTCTCCCAGTCGCGTAGGGTCTCACCGACATATAAAAGGCCGCACCGGGAGCACCGGACGCAGTATACCACACCAGCCGACTCACAGTTGAAGTGTTGCCTCACCTGGAAGGACTGTCTGGGGCCCTGAATGGTGGTGAGGGAGGAAGTGTAAGGGCAGTTGTAGCACTTGTTCAGTTTACAAGGATGTGCCAGGAGGGAGATCGGTGGGAAGGGATGGGGGGACGAGTGTACGATTCGCGTAGGGAGCGATCCCTGCGACTTGGATATCACAGTTTCGCAAGTTCCCAGAGCACGAAACGGTGGCACGTCATTTCCGGGTAAAGTATTCTCCCAGACTGGCGAAACTTTTATGCCGCTTCTATCCAAATGTTCAGCCAGATCCTTCTGATCCCTCTGCCTCCGCCGGGCGCTGACGCAATTGGTTTCAGATCTGTAACAACTCGCCCAGCGAGGAACAAAGCGATCCGGTATTCACTGTGCTCGCTGCACTTCATGACCATCTATGGTGCTTGGCTGCTGACGCCTCCTTGAGTGGATGAGTTGCAAACTGCTTATCGTCTGCCGATAATCGCCAGCGTCTCAGCCTCAGGGTGTATCGCCACAGCAGTCACAAACCTATCCAGTGCATCGGTTCCCTGCTACAGCGATACAATATAAACTGTGTCTGACGTTTTGTTCCACGGCACCCCAACAATGATTGCACAATCTACTGAGTAGGAGAATGTAAAGTAATGTCATGTCTCTGTCCTTGTGCACCGTGTATTGTGCAATTAAAGGAAGCATGCATTCCAGTTTAGATGGAAATATTGGGCTGGTCATCGTTCATTGGCTCCGGGAATCTGTTGCATCCAGGAAGCCGTTCTGTTCTCACCCCGGTCTGCGCAAAGAAACGGGGGGGGGGGTGATGCAGAGTTCATCCTTTGGTGTTTTGCCTATATGGATCTATAGACTTAAACTCTGGAACTGCCCAATCCATAATTTCTGGTAATACCATGGATTGTCATCTTGTTCAGGAAACTCCCATGGGGCCCCGTGGTCGATAAATTTCCGAAATTCCATATAATCAACATCTTCTTTGCCTGTGGTGACTGCTGTTTCCCCACGAAATCCCAACAGGATTGTCAGAAAAGGCTTCCTCATTTGTCATGTAACTCTAAGCGTCCCGAAACCGCATCCTTTATTATGTACCCCAACTTCTTCCCAACTTTTGGGATGAGAGTAACTGGCGTATTTATTTTAAAACAGTAGAGTGACATTTGCAGTTTGCCAATCACCCAAAGCCATTCCATACCCTAACGATTCCTGAAAGATCATTACTATGACCTCCACAATCTTTCAGCTCCCTCTTTCTGAACCATCGGTTTTGCTTCATCCGGCCCCGGTGAATCCTTTAGCTTCAGACATGTTAGCTTGACAGTCATCTTCTCCTCATTAACAATGATAACACAAGCTAGTTCCCCCTCATTTTCTCCAATTTGTGACATATAACTCTCACAGTGAAGCTTAGGCTTTTTCGATTGAGAGTAGGGGAGCTACAAACAAGAGGACATGAGTTGAGAGTTAGGGGGCAAAAGTTTAAGGGTATCACGAGGGGGAATTTCTTTACTCAGAGAGTGGTAGCTGTGTGGAACGAGCTTCCCGTAGAAGTGGTAGAGGCAGGTTCGGTATTGTAATTTAAAGTAAAATTGGAAAGGTATATGGACAGGAAAGGAATGGAGGGTTATGGGCTGAGTGCGAGCCGGTGGGACGAGGTGAGAGTAAACGTTTGGCACGGACTAGAAGTGCCAAGATGGCCTGTTTCCGTGCTGTAGTTATTACATGGCTATCTGGTTAGAAGAATGAATCAAATGTGTTTTCACTTGGTTCTCTATTTCAGTATTCGCCATCACTAACTTTACAGCATCACGTTCGAACGTCGGACATCCACTCTTTTCTTTCTTTGACTCTTCATATATTTGAAAAATAGTTTGGAGATAGTTTTTGTGTTTTGCTTCTTTACTTTAATATTTCAGTTTCCCTCATTGCATTTTTAGTTGCTTTGTCTCAGTTTCTTCAAGTTTCCCCCTCCTCTAGTTTCCCACTATTTTCCATTTCATTTGCTATTATGCTGTCTTTGCATTCCGTGCTCAGACATGGGAGCCTCATCCTCCCTTTAGAATATTTTTTCTCTGTGAATCTATCATGCGCCATCTGAACGGATGTATGAAACTCCAACCGCTGATCCTTGGCGCCATTCCACAGATCCTTTCGGATGCCTCTGAGTTTCTCTTTATTCCAAAATGATACCAACACATCTAATTTTAGCTGTTCCCTCTCAGAACGTAGGATGAATTCTGTTCTATCAGATTATGATCATTGTCTCTTAAGGGTTCCTTTACTGTAATCAAATCTGTTTCATTACCCACCGCCCACTCCAGATATGTCATTTCGTTGTTCGCTGACCTAGAACCTGCGGTAAAAAAGCATCTTCATTCTGCATATTCCGTCTGAAAATGTTTTCCTACACTTCCCGATTTTCAAGATCCCACTGCGATCTTTGACAACCTTCCCGTTGTCCAGAACCCTTCCAAACTTAGCATCATCCTCAAATTTGCTGATCCAGTTTCGTCCATTATCATCGAGATCGTTAATAAACACCAGCGGATATGCCTCTATCAATCCGCATGGTAACCTCCACGGAAAACTCCATAAGGCCAATTAGACACAACCTGCCACGGTCCGAGCCGGGCTGGCAATACCTCCTCGAACATTATCTTTCATATCCCTATGAATACCATCGAATAATTTAACGGCGAGTCACGTCAGGCTCACGGACCTATAAATCCCTGGCCTCTTCTTATATTAGAACATAGAACAGTACAGTAAATTACAGGCCCTTCGGCTCACAATGTCGTGCTGACCCTCCAACCTGCCTCCCATATAACCCTCCCGCCTTAAATTTCTCCATATAACTCTCTAGTAGTCTCTTAAACTTCACTTGATTATCGGCCTCCACCACTGACCCAGGCAGTGCATCCCAAGCACCAATCACTCTCTGAGTGAAACATCTTCCTGTAATATCCCCCTTGAACTTCCCTGCTCTTACTTTAAAGCCATCTCCTCTTGTACTGAGCAGGCGTGCCCTGGGGAAGAGGCGCTGGCTGTCCACTCTATCTATTCCTCTTAATATCTTGTACACCTATCACGTCTCCTCTCATGCTCCCTCTCTCCAAAGAGTAAATCCTGGCTCCCTTAATCTCTGATCATAATCCATACTCTCTGAACCAGGCAACATCCTGGTAAATCTCCTCTGTACCCTTTCCAATTCTTCCACATCCTTCCTATTAGGAAGGCGACCAGAACTGGACACAGTACGCCAACTGTGACCTAACCAGAGTTTTATCGAGCTGCATCATTACATTGCGACTCTTAAACTCTATCCCTCGACTTATGAAAGCTTTCTTAACTATCCTATCTACCTGTGAGACACTTTTGGGGGATCTGTGGACATGTACCCCCAGATCCCTTTGCTCCTCCACACTACTAAGTATCCTGCCATTTATGTAGTACTGTGTCTTGGAGTTTGTCCTTCCAAAGTGTACCACCTCACACTTCTGCGGGTTGAACTCCATCTGCCACTTCTCAGCCCACTTCCGCATGCTATCAATATCTCTCTGCAATCTAGACAATCCTCTACACTATGTACAACACCACCAACCTTTGTGTCGTCTGCAAAATAGCCAACCCGACTTTCTACCCCCACATCACATGCCGGCAGCTGTGGATTTAACCACCCTAATCAAGACTTAACCAAGACAACAATTACCCCCTCTTGGGTGAAATGTCCATTTATAAGTCGTCTGTCAGAGGGGACGACACTGTTCCTGAATTGCTGAATGTGTGCCTTTAGGTTTCTATCGCTGCTACCGGACGGTAGTAATGAGAGGACGGCATGCCCTGGTTAGAAATAAACGTTGCCTTTCTGATGCACCGGTCTTTGTAGGTGTCATGGATCCTGCGGGGTCGAGAAGCCAAAATGGATCTGATTAATTTTCCATGTATCTGTAGCTTCAATTATTCTACAGCAGCCTGTCGAAACGATCTCCACGGTCCAGCTCTAGATGTTTTCTAGTGTTTCAGGTGACGAGCCAAAAGTCTTCAAACTCCTGATGAAGCATAACCACTGTTTTCCCCTCTTATTTGATCCACAGACGTGTTGGGACCAGGTTCGGTCCTCGTAGATTTTGACAGCCAGCGACTTTCACTTGTTCACAATCCTCACTTCTGATCCTTTTTAATAACAATCTGGATATAATATTACAAGTAACTTAATAATCATATACATGCAAAGCGCTACAACATACAGAATTGATCAGACATATACTGAAATAAAGGAGGAAATTGAAAGACTATTGAACATGAACAGAGTATACATTGTGCCAATAATAGTATCCACAGCTGGTCTCATACCACTGTCGCTGTACACGGACATTAAACAATCAGGCCTACACAGCAACGTCCATGTGAATATTCTGCAAGACTCTCAGAACGTTACTGTAGAGCTAGAGTCTGTGGTAAAGAAGGCAATAATACAAAGTTGAATGTATTTTTAGGGGAATAGAATAGAAAAGCAAACAGATAATGCTGAGCCTTTATAAGACGCTAGTCAGGCCGCGCTTAGAATATTGTCAACAGTTCTTGGCACCACATCTCAGAAATGACGTGCTCCATTGGGGCGAGTCCAGACAAGGTTCACCAGGATGATTTCCGGAATGAAGGGGTTAACATATGTGCAGCGTTGACAGCTCTAGGTCTGTACTTGCTGGAATTTAGAAGAATGCCCGTGGATCTCATTGAGATCTTCCGATCAGGGCATCAAATGTTATGGCGATCAGGCAGGTGTATGGGGTTGAGTGGCATCTGCGATCAGCCATTATGGAATGGTGTAGCAGACTGAATGGGCGGAATGGCCTAATGCTTCTTCTTTGTCTTATGGTCTCCATGGTGGCGAGGCTGCTTCCTGTCTGATGACGTGTCCTTTTCCTGTGATGGACTGGGCTGTTTCCAAGAAAAAATGCTGGAGGACCTGTGCAAACCATGCAGCATTTATGGCAAAGAGAACATTCGACGTTTCTGGCCGAAACCCTTCGGCAGGACTGGAGAAGAAGCAGCTGAGGATTAGATTTAAATGATGGGGAGAGGGAAAAGAGAAACACAAGGTGATAGATAAAACGAAGGGGGAGGAATGAAATAAAGAGCTGAGAATTTGATTCGGGCAAGGAGATATGGTGAGAGAGGGAAATGGAAATGAGGAATGCTGAAGGGGTGGGTGTGGCATTACCGGAAGTTTGAGAAATTGTTGGTCATGCTATCAGGCTGCAGGCTCACCAGACAGCGTACAAAGTGTTGTTCCTCCAATCTAACTGTGGACTCTCCCCGACAGTGGAGGACTCCAGGGACGGACATATCGGAATAGGACTGTCAGCAGGATTAAAATGGGTGGCCTCTGTAAGATCCTGCCGGCTGACGGCAAAGCGCTCTTCCAATCTACGTCGGGTCCCCCTGTGTACAGGAGGACTCACCGGGAGCACCGGACACAGCAGACGACTCCAAAAGACTCGCAGGTGATGTGTCGACTGACCTAATCAAGCCGTCCACTGTTGATAAGACGGTTGGAACTTCTGGCACAGAGGGAAAATTCAGAGAGCGGTGGAGAAAGTATGTCCTCTCTGGATGGTGCGCCGCCGGAGTCGGTGCAGAGTCCGTTGCTGTTGGACATCTAAATCAACGATCTACTTGATAATATGATGACCTGAATCTGTAGATTTGTGGATATTATATTGTTTGCAAAGTGGACAGCGAGAGAGAGGAATGGTCTTCATCACTGATAAGTGTGTGTTTTATCACTCCAGGAGGACTGGCCGTGGTAGGAGCTGCACAGTGAAAGGAAGGGTATCGGGATGGGCGGTATAACAGAGGGATCTGGATGAACTTCTGGCATTTCAGCCTTTATATATTAGAAGAAAGATGTCAACAAATTAGAGAGAGTACAGAGGAAATTTACTAGAACGCTACCTGGGTTTCAGCACCTAAGTTACAGAGAAAGGTCGAAGGAGTTAGGTCTTTATTCTTTGGAGCGTAGAAGGTTGAGTGTGGGACTTGATAGAGGTATTTAAAATTATGAGGGCATAGATAGAGTTGACGTGGTTAGGCTTTTTCCATTGAGAGTAGGGGGAGATTTAAACAAGAGGACATGAGTTGAGCGTTAGGGGGCAAAAGTTTAAGGGTAACAGGAATGGTAGTTTCTTTACTCAGAGAGTGGTAGCTGTGTGGAAGGAGCTTCCAGTAGAAGTGGTAGAGGCAGGTTCGATTTGTTATTTTAAAAAATTGGATATGTATATGGACAGGAAAGGAATGGATGGTTATGGGCTGAGTGCAGATAGGTGGGACGAGGTGAGAGTAAGCATTCGGGACGGACTAGAAGGGCCGAGTTGGCCTGTTTCCGTGCTGTAATTGTTATGTGGTTATATATGATATATCAAAGTAAGAGGACAGGCGTTGTGACATTCTATAGAAGTTGTATAGGGGTTGATAATGTTTAATGTGGAGTATTGTATGCGTTCTGGTCACCACCCTGCATGAACGACATCAGTGACTCTGAAAGATTGCAAGCACAGAGAACGCCTACAAGGTGACGCCGGGACTTACGGGCCGGGGTCAGAGGGAAAGGTTGAGTTGTTTAGGAATAGGTTTCGATTCCCACGATCGTCGGAGTTAGAGGGGATTTGAAGGGTCTATATAGGGTAAATGCAAGCGGACATTCTTCAATGGAGTTTGATTTGAATAAAAAGAAAGCTCATAACTTAAGAAAGGTGAAATATGTCGGGGCAATGTGGGGCGGAACATCCTCACAGGGCGGTGAGAGTGTTGAACGGGTTTCCAGAGGAAGTGGTGGAAGAGTTTCGATTTCAACATTGAAGAGGAAATTGGAACCGACTTGAATGGGAAGGTGATGGACGGCATGGTCCAGGTGCAATCCCCATGGGACTAGGGCGGGTGTTAATTCGACGCTGACGGATGATCAGAAGAGCCTGTTTCAGTGCCGTACTGCTCTATGATTCTCTGCTCTGTGACTCTGTGACCAAATGTAAATGTGAAATGATCTCCAGAGGGGTAAAGATCATCTGAATTGCCAAAAACTACATATTTTTTTCCAAGCAGGAACCCGGAATTACCTACTGAATTTGCCGTCTCCGGACTTGGCCTTGAGCAAGCCCGGCAACTCATTTGATTGACTGTGTGAGGAACCGGGCAACGCTGAAGAACCTAACATGCCAAGCAACGTTGGTGGGGGAATATCGACCATTTGGGTGGAGAGAGTTCATCTTGATTAGTCATACAATCCATGATATACAGATCTTCGGAGAGGAGATCGCTGCGGACAATTAATCATTTTATTCTCATGCCCATACAAAGGGGTTGGACAGTTAGTGCCAGTATGTGTCGTGGTTACTTGAAATGACCAGGAGACGCAGACAATCCTTCGAGAAGTTTAACAGCGTACTTCAAGAATAGCTCGCTTTATATATCCTGGTGCTTTACTGTGCATCTGAATTATGTTCCATTACACGGTTCATCTCTGTTTAGCAGCTTAATACGCACGTTATCTTCTTCCCTCAGTTACCTTGTCAAGTCCAACTTTCGAAATTGTCTGGTAACTCAACAACATATTAAATATGCTAATATGTCATATAGTGAAAAGTTTATCACCGGCACAGAGTAACAGTGGATCATATTAAGGATGCGTGATCACAGAGAAACAACAAGGGAGTGCTGACTTTATTGTTCAGTTAAAGTTTCGATCATTTGCACCAGAGCAGAGTCTCCACTCGCAAGGTTAGAGTGGAATCAGCGCTGAGAACTCACCCACAGGATTACACACTACTACCTGCTCAGATAACGTCCTGTCATTACACCGAGTAATTTGACAACATCGTACTTGGTGTTGCGGTCCCAGCATCGGCCGTACCGAGAGGCTTCATGACAGATGCTGCGTTTGTATCTATGAACTGAATTGAGTTATTTCCCCATTGGCACTGCGATTCGCTACAGCAGAGAAATAACTGTCATTTAGTGGTAATTGATGTCAGTCACTGCTATTAGTAGCATTATTGGTAACAGATTATTCTATAAAAGAATGTCATTCCGTGCTTCGACCGCATTTAGGAGATAAACATCAAGATGCAGTGGAATTTCAACTTCAGATCTGTGAATCATTTTACCCGGCAGACACAGGAGGAATTCGATCAATGGGCTTTGTTCTATCTGTTTGACTTTATTTACCCGCGCCGTCTTTTATGAAAAGTAGAAGTTTGGAAAATTTAGAGCAGAATTTCGATTTCTAGAGAATGCAACAAGAGAGGAATATATGTTACACTGTAATTGTGATTGTCGGTATCCCTGGTAAGTACATTTCGGTTACTTGTCGGAAGGCAGCGACCTCACGCCTCTCTCAGCTTCTGCTGATGTGGTTTTAACCCCTGTTTATTAAAATGTCCACACAGTAGTCTTCTTTACGAGGTGACCTTTTGTTTCTCACTCACCTTCCATGTCAGAATCGTTGCGTAGTTGAGCCGCTTTCAAACGGAAAAGTTCATAAATGACCCGATTCCTAGAAACAATAAGCAGGGCCAGAGCTGTTCTCTGATCACCTGATCTGTCAGCAGTTCCTTTCAGATACTCAAAAGTCCCTAAAGTGCTGTCTCGTTCCTCTCAATTTCCTGTCCTGTTGATATTTTAACCTGGATCATGCGGACTTGTTACTGGAACTGCCTGCAGTAGTCTCATTTGTGACGTGAGACTTCGAACTGCACTGAAACAACACACACAATCCACGTCCATCAAAGCCTCCTGTCATTAGCAGAATTAATTTCTTATAACTCCTTCACGTGAGCAATTGATTAAGTTTTTAAGTTACAGCATATGGCTTCAAAATCAACTTGTGAAATTCTGCTCCCCTTTCTTGTTTGGGTTCACGGTTTGTGGGCATCGCCGTCAATTTTGATATTACAACCGCCTCTATAAATTCCCAGATCAGAGGATAAATTTAGCAGTCCACATGTTTCGTAAATCTATAGTCACATAAAATCCAGGAAAGGCGATTATTCTCCATCCCGAAAGGACGTCTGTGAACAATTGAGGTTTTGCATTAATTTGGTGAGGTCATGTGCTTCTCACCGAGGCAGGCGTTTGTTTAAGGAAAGGCGAAATGACCCGTCTGATGATCGAAATTCAAACATGTGGTCGGATTCTGTCTCGCATCCTGCGATAAATGATGCGCCGCTCCAGCTGTGGCTCAGTGACTCTCGTCTCTTCACAAACTCACACTCACGCAGCCTTCAACCGTCGAGGGCCGAATTGCAAAGCTACCAAATTTAATTCAAAAACGTTCCTCCCTCTTTCTGAAAAGTAAACTCTGCTCCTCCCCTTCCATTTCTCCAGCCTCTGTTGAAATAAGTCAAACTGAATTCTCCGATCTTTGACAATTCCCAGTTTCTCCCCGTTGCCAGGTTCTTATCCGTGTTTCCCGCTGTCGGCATTGTTCGCTTCGAGCTGCGCGGTGCGCGGCCGGGCTGCAACTGAAATGCTCCCGCGAACACCGTGCACTTGGAGATTTATTTTAGATATCGGTAATATAATATTGAATTTATGCCAATATATTTTGAAATCTTTGTTTATATAATCATGGAATACCTTGAAACTTATTGCTTTAATGAATAGAATCTACATAGTTTCTGATCTATAACCGCATCAAAACCTTTGCAGCGTTTTGGAGCTTCACTTTATCAGTATTTCAAGCTAAAGCACTGTTACAAATGGTAACAATAAACACCGATCTGAATTCGGTAGCGCACGCGTAGAGTCAGAGTCACAGACAGGCACAGCACAGAACAGACCCTTCCTGCTATCAAGTCCACGCCAAAATAATTTAAACTGCAGTGGGACCATAGCCCACCATATCGCCTCTCCCCATCCAAACATCGCTTAAAGGGTTTTTCCTCACGTTCCCTTAAAAATTCTATCTTTCAGCCTCATCACGTCTGGTTGTAGTCCCACCTAGCCTCAGTGGAAAGAAAAAGCCTGCGTACACTTACCCTACCTATGCCCCTCATAACTGTGTATAGATCGATCAAATCTCCTCCCACTGCTCTGCGTTCTGTGGAATAAAGTCCAAACCTGTTTGATCTTTTTTTTTTCGAGGCCCTCCAGTACCACTAACATCTTTGTAAATTTTATCTGTACTCTTTCAACATTGCTGGCATCTTTTCTGTAGGTAGCTGACTAATACTGCGCACAATATTGTAAATTCGGCCTCTTATACATTTCATCGTAACGTCCCATCTCTTATACTCATTACATTGATCCATGGAATCCAATGTGCCTGCAACTATCTTTACGACCCTCTCTACCTGTGACACCACTGTCAACGAATTGTGGACCTGTATCCCCAGATCAGTTTGTTCTATCACCCTCCTCACTGTCCTACCGTTCACCGTGTGAGACCGATCCTGATTGGTCCTACCGAAGAGCAACATTTCCATCTGCTGTTTACCAGCACGTTTTAAACTGATCCAGATCCCTCCGCAAGTAATGATAGCCTTCCTCTCTGTCAATTACACTCCAATCTTGGTATCGTTCGCAACTTTGCTGATCCAGTTAACCAATTATCATCCAGATTATTGATATACATGACAAACAGCAACGGACCCAACACCGATCCCTGTGGTTCCCCACTAGTCACAGTCCTCCAGTCCGAAAGCAACCAGTCTCTGAATTCTCCCTCAAAGCCAAGATTTAATATCTAATATAATAGATATCAAAAATATCTAAGGTATCTTAGATAGCAAGATACCTTACTATCTTATAAGGTAGTATAAGATACTATCTTATCTCAATGCCGAGACACTGACCTTTCTTGACCGAACTCGCATGAGGGATCATGCCAAATGCCTTTCTAAAGCCCATGTAGGCAATACGCACTGCCCTGCCCTCATGAAATTTTCTGCCAGCTTCCTCAAGAAAAGTAAAATGATAAGATTATATAGACATGGGCTACCACGCAGGAGGCCACACTGACTATTCCCGTTCTGTCCATCTTTATTCAAATACTTATATATCCGGTCACTCAGAAAAGGTTTCAAAATCTTTTACACATCTGATATCAGACTCAACGGCCGATAGTACACTTACGTACAGTATGTCTTAAACAGCAGACCACCACTGGCAATCCTCCAATCCTCTGGTGCCTCTCCGGCGCGAAGGAATAGCATTTTATTTTTTCTATTGAGCCTCTCAGTTGTTCTGCCAGTCTGTTGGCGTTTAGTGTTGTGAACTGTGGTTTGTTTAAAAAAAGAACATAGAAAGCGGCACTCAAGGTCCTGGTTCAGAATCTGACCCCGCAATCCCGTTATAACTGGGCCTTTCGGATAGAGACACAGGTGAGCGTAGCTCGGGTTGATGAGGGATCTGTCCTGGCGCTTCCTCCAAAGAATTTCCGGCGGCTCCATTGTTGGTGCTGCCCTTACATAACTCTTCGTCCACACAGTAATTACACTACATTTCTCCCTGAGAATGCCACACGTGGAGTTTTAGAGGCTCCGGTACAGGAAAGGCAGACGTACGCTGAAAGGAGTGCAGACAGTATTTACAAAGATGCCGCAGGGGCTCTAAGGCCTGAGTTACAGGGAGAGGTTCAGCCGAGTCGCACTTCATTCCTTAAGGCAGATGATTGATGGATGACTTTATAGATGCGCATACAACCATGATGATGCACAGATAGAGTCAACGTGTACAGTCAGTTTTTCTCCATGGGATTGGGGAATCATGAACTGAACAGGTAGGTATACTTTCAGACGGCAGCGATGTAGTTGGATCCCGAGGGTTATTTTTTTTTAAACAGAAGTCGGTCTGTGCATTGAACATTCTTGCAGAGGAAGTTGGTGATACAGGACCGTTGACAATATTTAAGATACTCGGACAGATGATGAATGTGAAAGATTTAGAGAGATATGATGCAAACGCGGACAAACAGGAACAGCTCAGATGGCCATTCGATCCGCATGGTGATGGGACCGGGTTCTGTACTCTATCATTCCTGGACTCTACCATGAACGTGAAGCGATTAATGTCAACATGCGTTACTGTAAAGAGCTTTATGCTGCAGTCATGTGTTCAAACAAACCGCATAAACAAGGGTATATTTGTATTTCCTTTGTAACAGTGCATTAGAGATGAATGATGGATGTTATTTCAAGCGAACAAAAGATGTTTATATTTTTTACGTAAAATGCACTTTCTTATTCTTTTTTTAGTCTTTTTTGTCTCACTGCAGATAACCTTGTGGCAATCACCATTCTCAGCCGAGGAAAATGCGGTCTCTCCAAATGCGTCACGCGGTACCTGATGGAAATGGCTGCGGCGGATCTAATGGTGGTGATTATCGAGGTCCTGTTCTATCAGATTGTTCAAGAAGAAGTACTTTACAGAGTCCTGGGTAGGGCTCCGTTCTGCCTTGTCCACTACGTCCTGTATCACGTGGCCGTTTACTGTTCCGTGTGGTTTATTGTCGCTTTCACTTTCGATCGCTTTGTGGCCATTTGCAAGACTAAATTTAAAACAAAATACTGCATCACCAAAACTGCGAATTTGGTGATTATCGTGGTATCTAATGGGATCTGTTTGAAAAACATCCCATTTTATTTCCTCTACATGGAAAAAAGCAAGGTTATACGTGACGGGTAACTGGATCTGTTCCGGTAGACCCGCACCTCCTTTTATCAAAGGGTTTGAGGGGTTTTATTGGGTGGACCGTCTGTTGAATCCGCTACTTCCTTTCTTCCTCATTTTGACCCTCAATGCTCTGACCGTCAGACAGATACTGGCGGCGAGCAGAGCCCGCAGGGGGCTGAAGGGACGGGGAAATTGCAGGAAACAGCGAGATCCGGAGATGGAGAGTCGGAGACAATCCATCATTCTGCTCTTCAGCCTGTCGGCGAGGTTCCTTCTCTGTTGGGCGACAACCACTCTGGTCTTCATTCTCATGCGATGCCTCTACACAGACCTGGAAATGTCTCTCCGGCTTTCCCAGGCACAGTTTTGGGGTTCTGTGATTCAGAATTTCAGCAGCTGCACGAATACATTTATCTACGGAATGACCCAGACCAGATTCAGAGAGCAGATGAAAGTTGTTCTGTTCTCCCCGACAATTTTATTTTTGAAATGTTTGAAAAGTTTACACCGCTCAGGTGGAAGTGTCAAATAACTCTTCAATTTCGAAAATAAATCCATGCCTGCTCTGTAAGCATATTAATGAACTCTTAAAAAGTTGCTGTTTCCAGCTGTTCCGCCTTTCCGTTATTTCAGAATAATATCTGTTATACATTAGAGTGTTTGGTTATTTCCCTTCTGTAAAATGTAGTTTGCCTTGCATATTATATCACCCTCATATCCGGGATTGAAAACACACAGATCCATTGTCGGTGTCCATTGTCTAAAACTTCGGAGTGATCTGGCCGAGTCCATTCTCTTTCTTGCTTTTTCGGAGTTTTCCCTTTACTTAAAGTTCCGGTTTGCCGACGACAGCAGCATATTACTGGGAGATTTAGTACTTTGTCTCCATGCGGTTGAAGCATTATAGTTTCAGCAAACGACAAGCCCACTGCACGGAGGAGATATGATTTCGCTTCGGCCCAACTTGTCTGTAATTTGACAACACATCGGGACACGTTTCCTATTGGCATGCGTTACCCCGACGATTCCAGACGGGGGCGGTCACGAGTCATTTATTGTTACGAAGCTGCCTGGTTTTCACCTTTGACATTCTCTTCAGTCGGGCTACTGTGTGCCCGGCAATTTTGCTTCTGAAAGGTCAATCACAGTATTAAATTTTATTATTTATGTTGTTTTCATATCGTGACAGTCAAACGACAAATTTGCAACATAATCGCTGAGAGCGTTTGCTATCAGTAATACGAGTGATTTGGAGAGGGGTTAGATTATCCCTGGAAGACGGGAAGCTGTGATGGAATCTGCCAGGATGATATAGAAGTTTTGAAGGGCAGTCAAATGCTAAGAACGTTGGTTTTCAGTTGCATGAAAGATTTGAAGAAGGTACTTAAATCATCCTTAGAAGAGAGAAGATGTGGGGAATTTGCCCAGATGATATGAGAATTTGGAAGGCAGAGTCAGAGTGGGTGTAAGGACTGTGGACTGTCGGTACCGGAAGAATACAGTGAATGTGTCTCGAAGAATCCAACCGAGAATCAAAACGCATTCCACACAGAGGGTGGAGATGAGGGAATGGGGCTGAATTTGCATTCAGTTGGACAATTGCGATATTTAAGAACAAGGTTGTTAAAAATAATCGCTTCTTATTAACACGGGGGAATCATTCAGTGAAGCAGAAGATGCGTAAGCTGATGCAACGGGGCAGTTACTGACTCCCAAAAGCAGCTGATAATCGGGTTGCCATGGAGATTTAATAACGGGGAGCTCGACTCTGCAGAATCAAGCCCTGAAATGTTGCTGCTTCTCCGGACCGGTGAAGGATTCACCCTGGACTTCCTCAGATGTCAGTAGCATTTGCAAATTTTTAACTTCATTAGTGCAGAGCTGGAAAACTTTGAGAGAATATAACCGCTTATAGAGTAAGGTAAATGGGAAATATAGCAGGTGAAATAAAATACTGAAGATCGTGACTCCCGGTAATAAAACACGCCTCTTGCACGACCATCTCACACTGACTACGCGTGTCTCCAAGTAGCTACAGATACTGACCTTCGGAATCTCTCAGCCCCCACCGACACCACAACTGCTCCTCTAACCTCTTCCAATCACCCAGCGCCTTCCGGACGGGCTGTACCCACATCCTCCACCAGAGACCATTCTCCCTCCCCTCGCCTGCTCATTAAACACACCTCCCAATAAACGCACGTCTCCCCCAAATAACACATCCAATCACACGGCGCCTTCCGTACTAGCTGCACCCACATAGCTACACAAGCCTCCAACAGAGACCGTTCCCCCTCATCCCGCCTTACATGTGTCGGTATTTAAACGTGTACGTTGACCCTACTTGGCCCCGAATCTGAAGCAACACATGCCTCTCCATCCGCCCCTCACCACTGGGGTTCATTTCACTAGTACGGGAGGGACGTGGTCCGGAGGATCCAGGGATAATTTGGATCCTGTCCTTAATTCAGAATTCCAAAGAACATTCCGGACACTACTGGGCCGTCAGATGCCGCCAATGTAGGACGGGATTTGTCGTACACTCAGTCGGCGGCATAGTATTCTCAGCTCGTTATTTTTCCCTTTTGCTGCTTTTTTGTCATTCTCTGAGTTTCATTAATTATAGTTATAATGTGGTGTGGCGCTTCGGAATTTTTATATGGTAGAGTTGTGTCTTCCATAGTTTACAATCACGTTGCAATTATCCTTGGATACTTCGAATTAATTCTCTTTCAGACTTTGCACCAATCCAAATGAGTCCCCTTGGACTTTTGCCTCTCATCAGATTGGTTACCTGTGAATTCATCCCGAGTCTGAGCTCCGATTCCTTCCTGCCCTCCAGTATATCTAAAGGGACGGTGCTAATCCTGCGGGGCTCGGTCGGCTTGATCCTCGCCGAATGAACTTCTGGCCGAGTTGTTCCGAGCTATCCAGTATCCTGTAAGTTCTTCGTTCTTCTCTCTCCCTCCCTCTCTCTCTCTCTCTCTCTCTCTCTCTCTCTCTCTCTCTCTCTCTCTCTCTCTCTCTCTCTCTCTCTCTCTCTCTCTCTCTCTCTCTCTCTCTCTCTCTCCCTCGCTCCCTTCCCTCCCTCCCTCTCTCTCTGTCTCTCTCCTCTCTCCCTTTCTTTCTCACCTTCTCTATCTCCACCCCTCTCCTCTCTCTCTCCCCCTCTCTAAAGTTGAAATTTCAAAGTGCAAGTCGGAAAAGGGAGAGACGAATGGCGGACAGAAATCGACTGTGTCTTGCATGTCAGTGAGCGGGAGGAGGAGTCCTGTGTTAAAAGTTTAACCATCACGGTGACTGAAGTCAGCTGCAGGTTCATGAGGGACTGATACTGTCAGATTCTGCAGTTCTTGCGGCTGCTCATCGCACCCAGGACTGAATCCTGGTCACTGAGCATTGGAGGGGTCTGTTCTGCTGATGTTAGACTTAAACTAGACTGGTGCTTAATACTGTGGATCTGTGAAAAGTTATCAGTTCTCTGCCAACTCCCGTGTCTCAGGTACTTACGGTCTCTTCCACACTCACAATGTACACTAAAGAGGCCACTCGGTCCATCTGGTCCCTGCCCATTTTTCTGTTCCATAACAATATTTTTAAATCTCTCCCTACCGTTCACCTCTCGCTTTCCCAGTGATGACAGGTTGCAACACGTCACCAGTCCGTGGGAGAAAAGATCTCCTTGAATGTCATAGAATCATAGAAACCTGCAGCACAATACAGGCCCTTCGGCCACAATTTTGTGCTGACCTTATAAAGTACTCTTGGAACTGCCTAGAATGACCGTACTGCATTCTCTAATTTTCTAAGTTCCATGTACCTATCTAAGAGTGTCTTAAAATGCCCTGTTGTATCCGCGTCGACACTGTCAGCGGCAGCGCATTCCTCACACACACCTCTCTTTGTGTAAAAAAACTTTGCTCTGACATGTCCCTTGCAGTTACTTCGAAGCTCCTTAAAGCCAGGACCCCTCGTGTTTGCAATTTCCGCCCTGGGGAAAAGTCTTTGGCTATTCTCACGATCAGTGCCTCTCATCCATCACCTTCTCCATCTGCACGAATTTCCTGCATGATTTTCCCAAGACTGAATGAGACTATGAGCTCCCTGTGGTTTTGACGTTCCCCAGGGCTCCGGACTAAGGTGGTTAAACTCCTCCTTCACTGCTCTTTTGAACGTTTTGGGACATTTTCAATCATTTCAGAGGACGTGCTGGGTTGTTGCAATGCGCCTCTGAATTCTGACTGCAGACTAGTGAGTGAAGCTTCGATGGAGCAGAGTCAGAAAGCAAAGAGCTGCCAGCCTGAGTCAGGGCTTTGGGGCTCCAGAGAGAGATGGTGCCTAGAGCTTCCCAGGAGAAGGAGGAAGAGGAATCGGGCGAGCATGATGTGCCTACAGATGAAAGATCAGAAACATTTGGAAATTGATTGAAAAAATGCAAAACGCTGGAGGAAATCGGCAGATTAGGCAGCGAATGGGCAGAGGAATAAATAGACAACGTGCAGGCCGGGGTCCTTCAGAATCCCCAGACTGTGTACTCCTCTGTTTAGTTGCTGCCTGAACTGCAGAGTTCCTCCAGCATTTTGTGTGTGTGCGTCTCTGTATTTCCAGCAACTGCAGAATCTCTTGTGTTTTATATCAACCTTTGTAAGAGGATTGTACTTTGGCATTAGATGCACCTTGACATTGAGAATATTGTTTATGGGAACCTCTTTCTGCGTTAAAAGAGCTGCTGAGTTTTCTATATACAAAAAAAAAACTGAGATATGGACATGGAACTGGGGCTTGCAGTAACTGTTAATGGCACTGTGATAATCATAATGCCGTGAATTAAAAATATCACCGGCGCTGAAACATCGATCATTTGCGCAGGCGTCAAGGTTGATGACGTTTGCGAATATTACGCATACGCGCTGCTCACAAAAGGCCTTTCGGGAGCACGGCTGCTGTACTCGGACACAGGTAAGCGATTATCTCGGGGCGACTATCTTGAACACCGAGTGAGGGTCAATTGCTGGGAACTGCGGGCACCGTGGTCTGCAATCCCGGCACAGTCCTGCTCTCTTCCATCTCTCTCAGCCCCACGATCCGTATACGGGCCCCGTGGAGCTTCAGGCTGATGAGGGAATGGGTACTGATGGATCTCTCAGACAGAGCTGAACTCAGCATTAGTACTCTTTTCAATAGGTGCTGCCTGGCCTGCTGAGTTCCTCCAGCATTTTGTGTGTGTTACTTGTTCTACCTTCTTTTGTTCTGGACTTTTCTACTCGTGACGACATGTTTTGTACCATTCTCTCTGGGAAGATAATGACATCAAAAACCTTGGTCCTGGGCAACAAGTAGCTTTCACATAACAAACGTGCCAGAGCCTGTTGGTCCTTTCGCTGTGGTACCGTTTCCTGGATGGTAGCAGCAGGAACAGTTTGTGGTTGTGGTGAACTGGGTCCCCAATATCCTTTGGGCATTTTTACACACCTGTCTCTGTAAGTGGATGAACAGTGGGAAGTTCACATCTGCAGATGTGCTGGGCTGTCCGCACCACTCTCTGCAGGTTCCTGCAATTAAGGGAAGTACAGTTCCCAAACCAGGCAGTGATGCAGCCAGTCAGGATGCAGTCAATTGTATTTCTCTAGGAAGTTCTTAGTACTTGGAGCAACATCCCAATCTTCTTCAGCTGTCTGAGATGAAAGAGGTGCTGTTGTGCTTTATTCACAACACAGCCGGTACGTGTACACGAGGAAATCTGCGGTTGCTGGAAATTCAAACAATACACACAAAATGCTTGTGGAACACAGCAGGCCAGGCAGCATCTATAAGGAGAAGCTCTGTCGACGTCTTGGGCCGAGACCCTTCGACAGGTTAGCGTATGAGAACCTCGGTGATGTTTATACCTAGAAGCTTAAAGCTGATCACCCTCTCAACCCCAAATCTATTGAAGTCAGTAGGGCTTCGACTGTCTCCAAGCTCCTGTCGTCCACAATCAGCTCCTTTGTTTTTGTGACATTGAGGGAGAGTTTGTTTTCTTGACACCAGTCAGATGTTGTTCAGACCTCAGACAGAGTCAGCAATCACATGGAGCATGGTGCGATGAATGTGCTGAGCTGTGTATATCACAATGCAAGAAGCATCATAGGAAATCCAGATGAGCTCAGGACAGGGAATTGTGATATTGTAGCCGATATTGGGACTTGTTTACACCCAACAGTCTGAGGGATTTAGAGGAACAAGTTTGTAGAGAGATCACAGACACTGCCAAGAAACAATGGTTGAGATTGTAAGCGATTTTAACTTTCCATATATTGACTGGGAGTCTCATATTGTAAAAGGACTAGATGGGGTAGAGTTTGTCACATTTGCCCTTAATCAGTACATAGAATTCCCGACGTAGAGATGTGCAATAAGCTCTTGGGAAATGATCCGAGGCTGGTGACAGAAATTAGTGATCATAATGCCATGAGATTCAAAACAAAGATGGAAGAAGAGAGGTCTGGACCACGGGTTGAGAGTGTAAATTGGAGAAAGGTCAATTTTGATGGTATCAGAAAGGATCTGACTTATGTGGTTCGGGACAGGCTGTTTCCTGACAAAGGAGTACTTAGTAAGTGACAGGTCTTCAGATGTGAGATGTTGACCGTGTAGAGCTTGTATGTGCCTAACAACGTAAAAGTTGAAACGTAACTGGTGCAGGGAACCTTGGCTTTCAGGAGGTATTGAGGCCCTGGATATTTTGTTCCTATAAATGCCTCAGACTGTTGGGTGCTACCAAGACTCATTAATGACGGACTCATTAATCATCATTCCACAACATGAGCTCATCTGACTTTTTTTTAGTTATCTTCTGTTGGTTTCTAGCTTCCCAATAGTTATTGCTCTTTTCTTTACCCTCTCTTTGGCTTTTATGTTGGCTTTGGTCCTCATTCCAGCCACGGTTCTGTCCTCCTGCCTTTCCAATGCTTACAATTCTTTCGGATGTATCGATCACTCAGCTCCTGAATTACTCCCAAGAACACCAGCCATTGTTGCTACGTTGTCACTCATACCTTTTCCCTTCCAAACAAGTTTGGCCAGCTTCTCTGTCACAGAAACATGGAGCAGTTCAGTGGAGAAACAGTCTATTTGGCCCATCTAGTCAATGCTGAAAAAAACATTTAAGTTGTTTAATGCAAATACATGCACTGGGACCATCACCCTCCATACCCCTACCATCCAGGCCCACATCCAAACTTCTTCTTATATGGTGAAACCGAGCTCATATTCACTACTTGTGCTGGCACCTCAATCCACACTCTCACGACCATTTCAGTGAAGAGCTTTTCCAAATGTTCCCGTTAAATTTTCACCCTCCCCACTTACCCATAACCTCTGGTTGTCATCCCACCAAACCTCAGTGGAAAAAGCTGCTTGCATTTACCCTATCTATACTTTTATAATTTTGTATACTTCTGACAAATTCTCAAAGCAATGTATAATTTCATTCTTTATGTTTAGAGCGCTTTTTAGGTGTTTAAGATGATGAGGGGCATTGACCTTGTGGATAGCTAGAGGTCTTTTCCCAAGGCTGAAATGGCTAACATGAGGGGGTATAGTTTAAGGTGATTTGAAATAGATACTGTGGGGATGGCAGGGGTAAATTCTTTACACAGAGAGTGGTGGGTGCATGGAATACACTGCCAGCTATTTGTGTGAGAGTGTTTTAGATTCTGTGGGGCCAGGAACCCATGCGGCTCAGTGGGAACAGGGAATAATACCAATGGAGAGAGTCAAATTGACCCAGGTCACAGACTGGAGATGGCAGAAATGCCCCATTCTTATAGAGACAGGAAGAGCATCAGAGAGTTTGATGGTCATTCCAGTTACCAGCATTGTTCATAGTTAAAAGATGATATCCCTCTACAACTTGTGTTGAACTTAACTGTAACAGTGTGATGCCAGATTACACCTTGACATCTCAAGTGATCTCATCAGAAATGTTGTCCGACACCCGTTGATGGATGTTGTAAATCTCTTTCCAGATTACAAATGACAAGGGATTTCAGGGAATGGTGAACACAACACATCAGTTTTGTTGTCTCTGTCCAGATATTTAAGAAGGGGAACAAGGGATTCACTTGATCATCATTACTGCTCAGACTGTGGGGAGGGATCGCACCTACTGGCACACAAGTCAGTTCACACCGGGAAGCGGCTGTTCACCTGCTCAGGCTGTGGGAAGGGATTCACTTGCTCATTCCAACTGAAGGTACATCAGAGAGCTCACACTGGAGAGAGGCCGCTCACCTGCTCAGATTGTGGGAAGGGATTCATTCAGTCATCCGTCCTACTGGTACACAAGTTAGTTCATACTGGAGAGAGGCCGATCTCCTGCTCAGACTGTGGGAAGGGATTCACTTGGTCATTCCACCTACTGCTACACAAGTCAGTTCACACCAGGGAGAGGCCATTCACCTGCTGAGACTGGTGGGAAGTGATTCATTCGGTCATCCGACCTACTGGCACACCAGGGAGTTCACACCAGGGGGCGGCCGTTCACCTGCTCAGACTGTGGGAAGGGATTCACTTGGTCATCTCAACTATGGAGGCACCAGCGAATTCACACTGGGTAGAGTCTGATCACCTGCTCGTATTTTGGGAAGAGATTTTCTCAACCAAATCAACCAAATGTGCATCACTGATTTTACACTGGGGAGAGGCTGTTCACCCACTGTGAATGTAGGGAGCATTTCGCTTATTCATCTAACCTTATGTAGCTCTCGCCTCGGCTAGCAGCTTGATATAGGGGGGGTGATAGCCCCCCTCCCCACCCGGCCAAACTTAAGAAATCTCATTTGGGTGGATGCTGCGTGATGTGTCCCCTTTTACAAATCAGTACTGTACCCCAAAATAACAGATGATACACAATATGTGATTAAACAATTGAGCTTTATAATTCTTACTATAAGAATTATATTAAGTTAGAGAAGTCAATGTTCATGCCATCAGGTTGGAGGCTACCCAGCCGGTATATAAGGTGCTGTTCCTCCAAACTAAGTTTGGATTCATTTTGACAATAGAGGAGGCCATAGATAGACATATCAGAATGGGAATGGGACGTGTAATTAAAATGTCTAACTTCCGTTAATGCCCCTACTCCCCTTCTTACCACATCCCTGACATATTTAGTTGTTTACCTGTTCTCCATCCTCCCCCCCCCCCTTCCTTTCTCCCGAGGCTTCCCGTCTAATGATCCTTTCCCTTCTCCAGCTCTGTATCGCTTTCACCAATCACCTTTCCAGCTCTCAGCTTCATTCCACCCCCCTCCGGTCTTCTCCTATCATTTCGCATTTCCTCTGCCCCCACTATTTTCAAATCTCTTACAATCTTACTTTCTGTTAGTCCTAAAGAAGGGTCTCGGCCGGAAACGTCGACAGTGCTTCTCCTTATAGATGCTGCATGGCCTGCTATGTTCAACCAGCATTTTGTGTGTGTTGTTGTTTGAATTTCAGATTTCTTCGTGTTTGCTTTTAGGGATAACGTCTTCAAGTGAATCGCCACTCTGCATGCCCAGGCAAGGGTTAACACGTAAGTGGTCTCCACAGGATTCCCCAAACAAAATCCACTCCTGTGGATTATTCGGGGTGACAGGCACACATTCTGTGTGCACTGGATCGATAATCAAACCACCCTTGTGGGCACAGGAGAGTTCCAAACAGTGACCCTTGGCCACTAGCTTCCTTGTCTAAATCCTTTTGTTCTCTTTCTTTGTCTCCTTCTGACTGTGAGTCTGTGTCCTCGCTTAAAATGAAACAAACTGCGAGTAATGTAAACAGCTGCAAGTCAGACAGTCTCAGCTCCTTAAGCTGTCTCTCCGTTAAAATCAAAAGTGAGCTGAGAAGGTCAGCGGGTGATGTCATTGTTAGTCCCCACCTCACTCAGGCATTCTCTTAAAGTGACAGTCCACAGCAAACGAAACCTCGGGATTCATAACACATCCCCTCCCCCCAAAAAATCATTTTTGCTCTAAACGAGAAAAAAAATAACTGCAAGCTACAGTATGTAAAATAATGCATGTATGGTTATCATGTAACACATTGCAGAATCGTATCCAAATACCAGGTTCTGCTTCACTATTAAAACTGTAATCTCAGCATCTGGAAAGACAATGAAAGACAATGTGCTTTTCATATGCATTATCACAATACCATATTCTTGCAAAATCAGACTCTAGTTTAACAATCATCTGGTTTTGTCCTTTACCTGAAACAAAAACACCAAAAGATTGTGATCAGGATAAACTAACAGAGGTTTCTTCTCAGGACAAACACAGACATCGAAATGCTGCAAAGACAAGATGAGTGTCAACAACTCTTTCTCTAAGAACCATAGAACATTACAGTACAGAAACAGGCCTTTTGGCCCTTCTAGGCTGTGCCGAACCATTTTTCTGCCGAGTCCCACTGACTTGCACCTGCGCCTTATCCCTCCAAGCCCCTCTCATCCATATATCTGTCAAAGTTTTCCTTAAATGTCAAAAGTGAGCTCGCTAAGGTGGAATAGTTTATTTGTTGCTCATTGAATTTTCTCGAAAAGTAAGCTACCGGATGTTCAACATTATCATCATCTTCCTCGACAGCTTCATCACTGGCATCCACAGCCATAGAAAACGGCTTTGTAAAGTCAGAGCAGAGGTGAACAACATAAAAATGGCTTTCAATCGATCAAATGTCTACTGACGAGGTTCGCTCCGAAGAAACTTTTCACCCTTCTTCAGGAGATTAGTCAGAGGAAGTGTGATATCAGCAAAGTTCTTACAGAACTTGCGATAATATCCATCCATTCCCAGTAACCTTCTAAGAGTCTTCTTACCAGTCAGAATAGGAACTTCAGAAATTGCCTGAAAAGGAGCCAACTTGCTTTGACCTACAACATAGCCAAGACAGGTCACAGTGGCATGGCCAAATTCGCTCTTAGCTAAATGTAAGGCTGGCCTGGGGAAGCCTGTCAAACAGCTTTTCTACTGCAGAGATGTGCTCCTCCCAAGTGTCACTCCCTGTGACTAAGTCATCAATATAGGGTTCTAACCCTCGAATTACAGGATCAAACGTTCTCTGGAATGATCCTGGACCATTTTTCATTCCAAACGGCAAAACACTGTATTCATACAACCCAGAAGGTGTCACAAATGCAGAAATTTCTCTACGTCTGTCCGTCAATGGAACACACTAATACACTTTGAACGGATCAATCTTTGTTGGAAATTTAGCTTTTCCAACTTTACCGATGCAATCATCCACCCAATGGATAGGAAAGGCATCTGTATTTGTTATTGCATTTACCTTACTATAACCAGTGCAAAATCTAATACTGCCATCAGGTCTGGGCACAATAACGGGGGGGTGACTTCAATCTGATGCCGAAGGACAAATAATACCATTTTCCAGCATATTTTCAAATTCTTGCTTAGCCAATTTAAACTTTTCTGCGTTCATGCGATATGGGTAATGTTTAATAGGTTTAGCTTGACCAATATCTACATCATGTACTACGACCGTGGTTTCCTTGGGAACATCAGGAAATAAATCTTTAAACTTCCGAAATAATTCCTTCAGCTGTTGTTTTTGCTTTGGCTGCAGATGATCCAACTTGTTATCAATGTTTTCCAGAACAACCGAGTTAATTAGCCTAACTGGGACCACGTCTGGCTTGTGAAAAGTCTCAGGCGAGTCAATTCTTTCATTCTCAGGGTTACCAGGTTCATATGTTTTGACAACAACACTCACAAATGGTGCCTGTTTGTCAAAATAAGGCTTTATCATATTTATGTGTTCAACCTGTGTTAGTTTACGTCAGTCGAGTGTTTTAATAAAATAATTCACAACATTAATTTGACAGCCTATTTTATATGGTCCATTGAGTTTCACCTGCAGTGGATTCGGCAACATTGGAGATAAAATAAGATAAGAAAAGATATCCCCCACCTGGTATTTTCTTTCGCAAGCCCGCTTATCAAACCAACACTTCATTTTGTTTTGAGAAATCTTTAAGTCACTAGACTACACGCTTGGTGTAGTTTGTTTTTGAATTTCAAAACATAGTCCAACAAGTTAACATGTACATCCCCATCAATCCACTGTTCCTTTAACAAGGTCAAAGGTTCCCTCAGTCTACAACCAAATACAAGCTCAAATGGACTAAAGCCCAGTGATCCTGTAATGACTGTCTTACTGAGAACAATAACAAATATATTCCTTCATCCCAGTCTTTCCATTTTCAACACAGTATGTCTTCATCATTGTTTTGAGTGTAGAATGAAAACTTTCTACTGGACCTGTGATTCCAGATCGTACGCAGATGATGTTATTTGTTCAGCTCCTAGTTCATAAACTACCTACTGAAATAATCCAGGTGTAAAATTACTTTCTTGATCAGACTGGATTTCTTTAGGCAATCCAGATAAAGTAAAAAAAAAAGACAACTTGGTAAGAGCCTTCGCCACAGTTTTAGCTTTAATATTTCTGAGAGGCATTGCCTCTGGGAATCTGGATGTAGTACACATAATAGTTAGCAGATACTGATGGCCAGCTTTAGGCTTTGGCAATTGGCCAACACAATCCACTATAACTTTAGAAAAGGGTTCACCGAATGCAGGTATAGACCACAGTGGTGCCACTGGAGTGACCTGTTGGGGTTTAACCACAACTGGACAAGTGTGACAGGTTTGCAAACGGTCACAGCTTTCCTCAAATTAGGCCAGTAAAATGATTTCGTAAACCTGTTCACAGTTATATTCACTTCAAAATGGCCACCTAAGGGCATACTGTGGGCCAAAGTTAAAATATCAGCCCTATAAACTTTAGGAACTACAATTTGGAGAACAATTGCCCATTCCTCACTCGCTGGTATAGCAGGTGGCCTCCACTTCCTCATTATCACTCAATCCTTGAGATAATACCCAACTGGCACTTTCTTAATCTCATCATCTGAGAGAGCAGTTTTATGAAGCTTCACACTCAGAACCATGCTGCACAGAACCGACTGCGTCGGCAGACTTTTTAGCCATACCTCGAGTTACTGTGCAGGAAGGATAAATGTTAAAATCCATCTGTGGGTGATCAGTGGTTGGGTTAGTTGTTAGCTGCACTGCAGGAACAACTTTACCATCTGCCTGATCATTCCCGAAAAGCAAACTAACCTCTTCCACCAGTAAACTGGAGCATAATCCGATTTTAACAGATCCTGAAAACAACCCTGACTGTAAAGTTACCTTATGCAATGGAACAGAAACCATACTGCCCCCAATGCCTTTAAAAAGATTTACCTCACCAGTGTCATTCTCATCACCAAACTTTAGAATGCTGTCTAATATAAGTGACGGAGAAGGCCCTGTATCTCAAACAATTTTCAGTTGTACCGGGGATGAACCTTCCTTTAATAATACAATCCCATCTGATAAAAAATGATACTGGGTCAGACCTCTCAAATCCTTATCTGAACCTTAACAGAATGTTCAGAACCCTGTGGGTTTACAGGTACTTCAACATACTAAACACAGGCATTTGCGACTGCCTCCTTTTCCTTTTTCTTCCCCTGGAGCCAACACTTAGCCATCATATGACCAACTTTCTTACAATAGTAACAAGTAAGACCAGAATATTTCTCCTTCAACTGCTTCCCTTTGTCCTTACTCTTGTCACGAGTCCCAACTTTAATTTCTGGTTTACCCTGGTGATCCCTGCTACTCTTTTGGAAGCTCTTATTCAAGGTAAACTTAAACTTATCAGTTAAAGCAAACTCATCAGCTAATCCAGCAGACTCCTGCAAAGTGGCAGCATCCTTTTCATCTAAATATCTCTTTAGGTCATTTGCACGCACCCTCTGAATTCTTCAATTAAAACCAACTCTTACAAACTGTTATAATCATCATTTATATTTTTATATGTGCACCAGCGGTCAAAACACACAAACCTCTCATAAGCAAGTTCCATATAAGTTTAGTTCACAGTCTTCCTCAAATTTTTAAACTTTTGCCTGTATGATTCTGGAAAAAACTCGTAAGCTTTGAGCACATCCCGTTTCACGACGTCATAATCAGCTGCTTCATCAACTGTCAAAGCAGAATAGGCTTGCTAAGCCTTCCCTTATTTACACTTTGTAGAGAATAGGCCAACCCACTTTTGGCCACTTTAAACTCTGAGCAACCTTCTCAAAATGCTGAAAGTATTTATCAACCTCTGCTTCGTCAAATGGAGGTACCAATTTAACTTCCCGACTGGCCTTAAACTTATCACCAGAGTCTAACACTCGTCCCCTTTGCTGCAATCTCTCTATCTTTTCCAGCTCGAACAGCCTCTGCCTTTCTGCTTCCTCCCTCTGTTTTTCTGCCTTTCTAGCCTCAAACTGCCTCTGCCTTTCCGCAGCCTCCATCTTTAATTTTTCTCACTTGTACTGGAGCTCAAGCTCACGAGGTTTGCTTTCAGTAAACACCTCCGACTCCTCCACTTAAAACACACCCTCAGATACATAATGTTCAGCTATTATCCTCTGCTATGTACCCTCCTGATTGTCGATTTCCCCTTAGCAAGTTTTAACCTTTTAGCAATACATAGCAACTCAATCCTTCTGGCGTCCTCCAACGCCTGGCACTTCGAGACATCTATCAACATCCGTTGCTACTGATTTTCCACACATAAATAAATCAAAAGGTATTTCCCGAATTAAATCGATAATTAATGACTATGCCCCCAAATCGGTTCATATCCCAGACGCAGGCCCAACTTTTGTTATGATTTGTACCGCTTTAGAAACGAACACCAGCAATAGAGTGTGTTTTGAGGTTAAAACTATCTTTATTAGAATCTACTTATAATATAGTAACTTAAACAAGATAAACAAATTGTTATGTGTATAACTCCCAGATTATTGAGCTCGGGGGAAACAAGGCTTGGAGTCTTGAGATGGCAAAGTATGAAAGTTCAGTTCAACAATGGAATAGGTGATGTCACAAGGGGTATCTTCTTCAAGTGAATTACCTCACCACAGCCAGGCAAGGGTTAATACATCAGTGGTCTTCACAGGATACCCCAAATCAGTTCCACTCCTACGGATCAAACGAGATGACATCCACACATTCGACGTATGCTGAATCGATAATTAACCCACCCTTATGGGCATAGGAAAGTTCCAAACAGTGACCCTTGGCCACTAGATCCCTTGTATTGATCTTTCCATTTTTCCTCCTTCGTCTCCGTCTGACTCTGAGTGTCTGTGTCCTCGGTTAAAACTAAACAAGCTGCGAGCGATGTAAAGAAACTGCAAATCAAACTGATTGAACTTTTTAATTTTTCTCTATTAAAATGACAGTCCACAGCAAACGAAATCCAGGGATTCATAACAACGGCCACTCCCCATTGTGAACTGATTGATGTGCCAGTACTTGTGATGACTGAGTGAATCCTTTCCCAGAGACTGAGCAGGTGAACGGCCTCTCTCCAGTGTGAACTCGCTGATGTCTCTGTCGATGGGATGACTGAGTGAATCGCTTCCCTCATTCTGAGCAGGTGAACGGCTTCTCCCCAGTGTGAACTCGCTGGTGTCTCTGCAGGTTGGATGACTGAGTGAATCCCTTCCCACAGACTGAGCAGATGAACGGCTTCTCCCCAGTGTGAACTCGCAAGTGACTCTGTAGGGTGGATGACTGAGTGAATCTCTCCCCACAGACAGAGCAGGTGAACGGCTTCTCCCCAGTGTGAACTCGCAAGTGACTCTGTAGGTGGGATGACTGAGTAAATCTCTCCCCACAGACTGAGCAGGCGAACGTCTTCTCCCCAGTGTGAACTCGCTGATGTCTCTGTAGGCTGAATGACTGAGTGAATCTCTCCCCACAGGCTGAGCAGGTGAACGGCTTCTCCCCAGTGTGAACTCGCTGATGTCTCTGTAGGCTGAATGACTGAGTGAATCTCTCCCCACAGACTGAGCAGGTGAACGGCTTCTCCCCAGTGTGAACTCGCTGATGTCTCTGTAGGCTGAATGACTGAGTGAATCTCTCCCCACAGACTGAGCAGGTGAACGGCTTCTCACCAGTGTGAACTCGCTGATGTCTTTGTAGGTTGATTGACTGAGTGAAACTCTCCCCACAGGCTGAGCAGGTGAACGGCTTCTCCCCAGTGTGAACTCGCTGATGACTCTGTAGGTGGGATGACTGACTGAATCCCTTCCCACAGGCTGAGCAAGTGAATGGCTTCTCCCCGGTGTGAACCCGTTGGTGTGCCATTCCGTCAGATGATTGAGTGAATCCTTTCTCACAAATACAGCTGATCACCTTCCTCTGCCCGGTGTGAACTGACTGGTGTGTCCGCAGGTGGGAAGACCAATTGAATCCTTTCTCACACACAGAACAGGTGAATGGCCTTGCCCAGTGTGAACTTGCTAATGTACTTTCACTTGAGATGACCGAGTGTATCTATTCCCACTGTCTGAGCAGGTGAACAGCCTTTCTCCTTTGTAAAATGACGGGCGTGCCAGTTGGTCAGATGACCGAGTGAATCCCTCCCCACAGTCTGAGTAGGAAGGATGGTCGATTGAATCCCTCGCTCCACTTCTTAAATATCTGGACAGAGACAACAAAACTGGCGTGTCGTGTTTGAGATTCCTGGAGTCAAATTCCTTCTCGTTTTAACCTATGAAATGATTTACAAAGTCCATCAATGGCCGTAGGACAACATTTCAGATGAGATTGCTTGAGTCGCCAAGTTTTGATCTGGCTGTTCCTCACTGTTACAATGAGGTTGAACCCAAGTTGGACAGAGAAATCACTCCTGACTGGGCAGAGTGCTGGTATCTGGAATGACCATCGATTCCCTGATGCTCTTCCTGTCTCTGGAAGAATGGTGAATTTCTGCCATCACCAATCTGTGCATTGGCTCAGTTTGACTCTCTCCATTGGCATTATTCCCTGTTCCTGCTGAGCTGCATGGGTCCTGGCCCCACAGTATCTGAAACACTCTCACGCAAATTGTCTTTCTTGACGTGCATCTGGGATTTTCTTTTAGGTATTATTACCTTAAAGCTCCACAATTTTAACGCCATATAAAAAATCCCTGCTGAGATGAATGGTTGGTCTGCACAGCTGTTAAATGGACAGAGTGAATATTAGTATTACTTCAGGTTCTTGTGGAAAAGTACAATACAGAAACAGGCCATTTGGGCCATCTGGTTTGTGCTGAACTAATTAAACTGCCCACTTCCACATCCCTACCATCCAGGTACCTACACGAACCGCTTAAATGTTGAAATTCAGCTTGCATGCACCACTTGTGCAGGCTGCTCATTCCACACCAGGATGACTGACTGTGTGAAGAAGTTTCCCCTCATGTTCACCTTAACATTTCACCTTTCACCCTTAACCCATGGCCTCTGGTTGTCGTCCCACCCCATCTCAGTGGTAAAAGTCAGCGAAGGGGAGTAGGGGGCGACCGTGGATGACAAGGGAAGTCAAGGACAGTATAAAAATAAAAGAGAAGATGTATAACATAGCAAAGATGAGTGGGAAGCCAGAAAATTGGGAAACTTTTAAAGAGCAACCGAAGATAACTAAGAAGGCAATACGGTGAGAAATAACTAAATTCTAAATTGTCCCTCTCAATTCCTGTGTATACAAATCTGAATGATTTCCCGGCTCCTGTTTGATGTTCACTGAGAGAGAGAGAGAGAGAGAGAGAGAGAGAGAGAGAGAGAGAGAGAGTGGGCGGAACTATTTGACTATGCAGCGTGTTTACAATTGCTGGCAGCTTGTGTTTACATAGCTCGCAGTTTGTTTATTTAAGCAAGGACACACACACACACACACACACAGCCGGAGAGAAAGAAAGAAAATGGAAGGTTCGAAACAAAGGACCTAGTGGCCAAAGGCCACTGTTTGGACTATCCTTTGTCCACAAGGCGGGTTGATTATTGATCCAGCCTTTACCGAATGTGTGATTGTCACTTTGTTTGATCCATTGGAGTGGATCTGTTAGTTTGGAAGTATCCTGTGAGGACCACTTGTGCTAACCCTTGCCTGGGTTTGGTAATTCACTCGAAGAGGTTCCCCTGTGACCAATCACTGCTGGTGATAATTGGTATAATCCATATGGGGATTTTGTTGGAGTACCCCGTAGCTACCACTTTTGTTAACCCTTAGCTGGTTTCGGGTGGGTTATGTGGTAACCACTTGTGAAAAGGGATATTCTGTGGAAATCACTGTCAGTAATACTTTGTGTGTTGGATCTGGATTGGGAGTACCTTGCGGAATCTACCTGTGTGTTAACGCTTGCCCGAGTGGTAGTTCCTTCTGCAGACAGTACCCCTGTGACAAGCTACTTTTGGAGATAAATCGTATGTGGATTTAGAACAACGACGGATAAGACCTACAGCGACTGTTATCTTGTTTTACCGCTGTGGAATTTGTGGAATTCAACGTAATTGCCTTCTCTTGACATTCACCTTGGATTACAAATATCTCTCTCTCGTCATTGATTCCGTGGATGAACTGAACTTTCATACTTTACCATCTCAAGACTTTAAGCTTGGTATTCCCTGAGCTCAGTGGTTTGGGAGTTATCTTTACACATATGTGTACTCATAATACTTTTAGCTTTTGATTATTTTGCTTAATGTGTTTTATTATAAGTAGATACGAATAAAGACAGTGGTTTTAACATCAAAAGCACACTCCAGGTGTGGTCCATTGCTGCTCGTTCATTTAACCCGTTACAGGAATGTAACAGAGTGTTCGTGTTTACCTCTTTCTGGGGGCCCCCATGTTAACACCTTTCTGTCTCTCTGTCACACCTTGCCAAACTGGTAGAACTAGGGGCCTGCTGGGTAAAACTGATTCCAATGTCTGTAATCCTGCTCAACCAGAGTGAGGAACTCTCAGCCTGGGCTTCCTCAAATAACACCTGGGGAAGGGTGTGAGGAACTGTTCTCCAGTCAGAGATGACTGTGTCTGTCAGTGTTTAGAGGGATGGTATCTCAGGCCCCCACCAAACTGAACTTCCTATACTGAGAAACATGCATCCTGGCCATAACCGCAGGTGCCCAGCAGCCGAGAGGAATAACTGAGACTGAGCGATTTTGGATGATCGCTTTTCTCTCCTATGGAGTAGCCAGGAATTCACGAGAGATAATCAATTTGGCTAACAAGCACTTGAAGAGCTGGCCACAGTACTGCAGGGACCCTGACAGAAACACAGGCCCAAGTTACAGAAATATCCACTGAAATGATTGCAATCCGGCAAACAGTCGTACAGAATCGTACGACTTCAGACTTTATCCCAGCTGAGAAAGGGGGATCCTGTGCTATTATTCACACAGAATGCTGCACCTATATCCCTGATGAGGCTACTAACGTTGCATCCCTCTCCAAGCACACTGCCAAGGAGACTGAGAGCATCAAGAGAGTAGGGCAGGATTTACACGGGTTCACCGAAATGGTGATCTTCGAAGACCTGTCGGTAATATGTAGGGCATGATATTGCATTATGTCCAAATGGTTGTACATATAATTGTTATAATTACTGATGTATGTCGTTTTTACCCGATGAGAGATCAAAGCTGCACTTGGTTGCTTTCTTAGTAAAAAGTTACTGCTTTGTTGAACATGTAATAATCTAAAAGAGTGAATGATAAACTATGTAAATGTGTTAACACTTCGTTAAAAAATAGCAGCCTGTTTTTCTGAAAGAAACTGTTGATAACCAACAGATGTACTGAGCCGTGCTGAGCCATATTTCTTCTTCAGGTTAGCTAGCTACGGTTTCAGGATGCTTATCTCCACGTGCACTCATGTGTAGAGATAGGACAGCTTCTGTCTGTTCTGTCTGTGTAAGCCATTATGACTATTTTGTAATTTGTCTTTAGTGTCTGTCATGTAGTAAATATTTTTGGCTCCAGCCTGTCTTGTGTGGGGAGTATCCTGACAGATATATCTGTGGTGTTAGGGGAATTGGTGAATTGGATGGGAGCATTCACCGACTGTTCCTGTCTGAGTGGCTAAGTAAGTAAGTCCCGCTCGGAGTGGATAGTTCAAAGGATAATTTATTATAAAAGCAGGTATCCATAAATAACGCTGAGTTTTTTTTATTTTCTCCAGAGAACCACGAAACAAAGCAAACATGAAAGTCGTTCAGAGAGAAAAAAATATGAAACTCCCTCCCCACCACCCGCATCGAAAAGGACGGCATCCCGATCATCAACCCCCAAAACCCACCTCTCTCGCACAAAAGGAAAGAAAAAATATCGAGACCCGTTAAAAAACACTCCTTCCCCGCACAACTGCGGAGGAGCCGGTGTCACCAGTGTAGAGGCGGCCGCATCGGGAGCAGCGGACACAACGGGCGACCCCGGAAGATTCACAGGTGAAGTGTCGCCTCACCTGGACGGATGCTTGGACAACGGAGAGAGTTCGGCCGTCCGGCCCTTTCACTGTGACACCCCGAACTCCACATCAAATCCGTCCAAACGAATCTGGGTGAACTTTAATGACCAATAAATATAATTCCTCTCAGCGATCAGCAGTCTGAATGATTCCCTGACTCTGAGAGGAAGGGTTATCTATGGTCCACACTGTCAGGTTGTTGAGTTTACCAGGAGACTAAGACTGCAGGGACGAAAGGTTTTCTGTTGACTAATACACTGTGTGTGGACCCCGCTGGCAATTCTGGTGTTGTGACCCGAATCGAGACAAACACCACGCTGCCCACTTCACCAACAACACGGCACAGCCGGACACATAACAGGGGACTTTACATCTCACAACACTGGATTCAGTGATGAAACCCGTGATTAAGGTTGTTGTCTCACCGAGAAGTCTATTAACCCTAACCCTATCCCTGGAATATGGTGTAAAATCCCGCTCCCCAGACTAACACGGGTTATACAGACCAAAGAACAAACTGCTGGAGGAAATCAGTGGGTCGGGCAGAATCTGTCGAGGGAAATGTACCGTCAACATTTCGGGCCGAGACTCTCCCTCTGGACTGAGAGTGGACGGGAAATAGTCAGAGAAAAGTGGTGAGGGGTGGGGATGGGGCAAGAGCTGGGGATTGAGAGGTGGAATCTGAAAATAGTGACGAGGGTGGGAAGTGAGTAGTTGGGGCAACACGGGGTTGCAGAAGATAGAAATTAATTCCGTAGAGGATGAGGAAAGTGGTTAGAGAGTATTTGTAGAGAGTGCAATGAAGATTCACCTGACTGTTCCCTGGAGTGGAGGGGTAATAACTTGAAGAAAGATTATTCTCTAAATGTCATTTAGAGAATCGAGGACTGAGAGGAGAACACATTGAAAAGCGCAACATCGTTGCCGGTTGAACCAGGGATCCCAGACTCTGAAAGAGGCGATGTACTGTCTGGGACTGTGATGAGGGGAAATGTCTCCATTCCGAGGGCGGTGAAGGCTCAGTGATCGTCCTCACGTAGAAAAGAGGCCGGCAGATGTGTGGAGACCGAAGGGATCGAGGTAATGAGGATCGGACAGAAACGTGGCTGAGATGGGAGAGCAGCCGCCTGCTTGCTGATGGTTAGAGGGGCCGAATGGCCACCTCCTGCTGTTTCTGATTTGATGTTTCAGTGTTCCTGTCCACTGAAGCCGGAGGAATGTGAATAGAAATTAGTGTTTATAAACACAGAACTGATTTAAATGAAACGTGAACACTTCCTGTTTGGGCTTGAATTATGTGTCGGACCGGGATGGGAATCGAGCCCGTGACTCTGTGACCTGGGGGTGAAGGGAAAGAGATCGGTGTAGATATGGTGTGGAAGAGTAGACATGTATCTGGTGCAAATATGGAATAATGTGGGGAATGCGGCGGATGGGTCGGGCACTGTGTGAGGGGCGAGGAGCAGAGTCACCGGTTCAGGAGGGAGTCCCTCCACCCGTGACCTGATCCCGTTTCCTGTTCACGTTTTTCTCCAGATCTGCAGCATCTGCGGGTCACTGTTCTACGTGTACGTGTAGCTTCATCTTTCCCCGTTCAGACAAGTCAGTGAGATCCGGATCTGTCACATCCTCTCGTTGTGGGTGGAAAATGTTTTGTTTTGCTGTAATATTTTCTGCATTTCTCATTCACTGTTTGGACGTGCTGAAGTGCTGCCAATGCTTCTGGGTGTATGACCAATTCATGTGAGAATTTAGCAATTTGTATTTCTCTGAGCTTCTCATAAATGTGTACAGTTCAGTTAAGCTTCACTCCACTACTTCCAAAGCAACAACCCAGTCAGTCAAATAGTTCCACACAATTAAAATAGTTTATTACATTTTATTTTTTTCTATTTTTGTACTATATATATACATTCTTATTTTAAATCACAATTGCTAAAATCCTTTGTTAAGAATTGACAATTAACAACGAATTTCATGGCATATTCTGGTGCTATCAAGCATGATTCTGATATTGATATGGGAGACCCATCACCGGTCACCTGATCCCAGTTACTGCAGATCGTAATGTGAGATTGAAGCATTTTCCATATGTTTGCTTTCCACAGAAATGACGACAGTTCAGTTTTCTTCTGCTGTTCCAGAGCAGAAGCTCAGTCTGTCTAATATTTCCACACAATTAAAATGAGGAATTTCTTTATTATCATCATGTACTGAGCTACAGTGAAAATCCTGCCCAACGTACCATCCACACAGTTCGATACATTACGACGGTACATCGAGCTGATATACAACAAAACAATAACTGTAACAAAGCATTGTGGCTGCAGAGAAAGTGCAGTGCAGATAGACATATAGTGCAGGGTCACGTTGAGTTACATTGTGATGTCGAGTCCATTTTATCATTCATTTGGCTTATAACCACAGACAGGAAGCCGTCCTTCAGCCTGGTGTTACCCACTTTAAAGCTTTTCTATCTCTCCGCCAATCTGGGAGCGGGTTTGCAGCAAGAATGTCCAGGTTATGAGCTTCTTTGTGTACATTGTCTGCTTTTCCAAGGGAGGGGAAATGCAGAAAGAGTCCATGGAGTGGAGGCTTGTTTCTCTGATGTTCTCTGCTCTCCAAAGTTCTCTGCAGTTCCTTGCAGTCACGGGCAGAGCAGTAGCCATACAAAAGCATGAAGTATCGACAAGAAGTTCAGAGACCTCGGCCTTCACCCTGCCTTGTGTAGCTGGATCCTGGACTTCCTGTCAGATCGCCGGCAGGTGGTAAGAGTGGACTCCATCTCCTCTGTCTCTTTGACCCTCAGCACACATAACCCACAGGGTTGTCTCTTTGGCCCCCTCCTTCACTCTCTGTGCACCCATGACTTGTGTTGCCACCCACAGCTCCAATCTACTGATTAAATTTGCTGACAATATTAAATTGATTGGCCTAATCTCAAATAATAACTTAAAATCGATCAAATGCCTCCTAACAAGGCTCGGTCCAAGCAAACGTTTCACCCTTCTTCCGGAGATTAGTCAGAGGAAGAGCGATAGCAGCAGAGTTCTTACAGAACTTATGATAATATCCATCCATTCCCAGAAACCTTCAAAGAGCCTTCTTAGCAGTCAGAATAGGAATGTACGAAATTGCCTGGACTTTTGCCCGAACAGGAGCAAACGCATTGACCTACAACATAGCCAAGACAGGTCAGAATGGCATGGCCAAATTCACTCTTAGCTAAGTTAACTGTAAGGATGGCCTTGGAAAGCCTGTCAAACAGCTTTTCTACTGCAGAGATATGCTCTTCCCAAGTGTCACTCCCTGTAACTAAGTCATCAATATAGGCATTTCTGTGTTACAACCCTCGAATTACAGAATCATTCATTCTCCGGAATGTTCCTGGACCAGCTTTCATTCCAAACAGCAAGACATTATATTCATACAACCCAGATGGTAACACAATGCAGAATTGTTTCTACCTTTGCCCGTCAATGGAACACACCAATACCCTGTCAAACAGATCATTCTTTGTCAGAAATTCAGCTTTTCCAACCTTATTGATGCAATCATCCACCCTAGGGACAGGATAGGCATCTGTTTTTGTTATTGCATTTGTCTTCCTATAATCAGTGCACAATCTAACACTGGCATCAGGTTTGGGCACAATAATGCAGGGTGATCTCCAATCTGATGCTGAAGGACTAATAATACCATTTTCCAGCATATTTTCAATTTCTTGCTTAGCATATTTACACTTTTCTACGTTCATGCGATATGTGTGTTGTTTAATCGGTTTACCCAATAACTACATCATGTACTGCGACCGTGGTTTGCCTGGGAACATCGGGAAATAAATCTTTAAACTGCAGAATTAATTCCTGCAGCTGTTGTTGTTGCTTTGGCTGCAGATGAGCAAACCTGTTATCAATGTTTTCTAGAACAACCGAGTTCATTAGCCTAACTGGGACAATGTTTGGCTTGTGAAAAGTCTCAGACAAGTCAATTGTTTCATTCTCAGTGTTGCCAGATTCATATGTTTTGACAACAACACTCACCGATGGTGCCTGCTTGTCAAAATAAGGCTATATTATATTTATCTGTACCACCTGTGTTAGTTTACATCGGTCGGGTGTTTTGATAACATAATTTACATTATTAATTTGAGAGACTATTTCATACGGTCCATTGAGTTTTGCCTGAAGTGGATCTGTCAACATTGGAGATAAGGTAAGCACCTTATCCGCCACCTGGTATTTTCTTTCGCAAGCCCACTTATCAAACCAACACTTCATTTTGTTTTGAGAAATCATTAAGTTTTGTCTCGCTAGACTACAGGCCTGGAGTAGTTCATTGTTGAACTTCAAAACTTAGTCTAACAAGTTAGCATACACATCCCCATCAATTCACTGTTCCTTTAACAAGGTCAAAGGTCCCCTCACTCTATGACCAAATGCAAATTCAAATGGACTAAAGCCCAGTGTTTCCTGTACCAACTTACTTACTGCGAACAAAAGCAAATATATGCCTTCATCTCAGTCTTTTCCATTTTCAACACAGTATGTCTTTTTTTGGCATGTGTGTGCGTGCGTCCGATAATGTATTTTTCAAGCCTTTACAAGTCACGGAGTGAGAGAGAGAGAGAGAGAGAGAGAGAGAGAGAGAGAGAGAGAGAGAGAGAGAGAGAGAGAGAGAGAGACAGTGTGGAACACATTATGTCTGAATCATTTGTTTTGAGGGTAGAATTAAATCTTTCTAGAACCCATCGTAATTCTGGATGGTACGCAGACGATGTAATTTGTATAGCTCCCAGTACATAAAATACCTGCTGGAATAATTCAGATGTAAAATTGCTTCCTTGATCAGACTGGATTTCTTTAGCCAAATCAAATAAAGTAAAAAAAAAACAACTTGGTAAGAGCCTTCGCCACAGTTTTAGCTTTAATATTTCTGAGAGGTATTGCCTCTGGGAATCTGGATGCAGTACACATAGTAGTTAGCAGATACTGATGGCCAGCTTTAGTCTTTGGCAAAACACAATCCACTATATATTTTGAAAACGGTTCACCAAATGCAGTTATATATAGACTGCAGTGGGGCACTGTGGAGACCTGATTAGATTTACCCACAAATTGACCAATGTGGCAGGTTCTGCAAAAGGTCACACCATCTTTCCTCAGATTAGGCCAGTAGAATTATTTCATAATTCTGTTTACCGTTTTATTCACTCCAAAATGGCCACCTGAGGGTAGACTGTAGGCCAAAGATAAAATTTCAGTCCTATAATCTTTAGGAACTACACCTTGGCGAACAATTGCCCATTCCTCACTCGCTGGTATAGCAGGTGGCCTCCATGTCCTCATTATCACTCCATCCTTGTGATAATACCCTACTGGCACTTTCATAATGTCATCATCTGAGAAAGCTGTTTCTTTTAAAGCTTCAATCTCAGGGTCTCGGTTCTGTTCTGTACTCTTTCCCATAGATGCTGACTGGCCTGCTGAGTTCCTCCAGAATTCTGTGTGTGGAACCTGTAATTCGACAAGAAGTGCATCAGCTGCACGAACCTCCTTTTAAAACTTTCACTCCACGGAATATAAGCATCGATAAATCGCCACTGATCTCGGTATTCATGAAATATGGTGGAAATGCTTTCCTGTCATATAGTCAGCATTGAGCGTGGGGAATGCTTTCATAACCGAAAAACGTTAAACAAATCAATCGAATAAAGTCGCTCCTCTCACTTTCACTGGGAAGTTAGTCCCATAGCGATATGTGGTTGTACATTTCATTTGGTTCACATTTGTAAAACTACCGTCCGGTCTGTTCCTGACCGACAACAACGAGACCGTTCTCACTGCCGACTGACATGTACAAGCAATTTATTCCGTTCACTTATAATTGATATTTGTGATTGTTGCCGATTGTTTCAGCGATCCTGCACCACGTGATGGGAGAAATGTATGAAGGGGTTAACCAATGGACAGAGTAGCGGGAGACTGAGGGAGAAAGTGATAGTGAGGAGGTGGACTAGGGAGATAGGCTGAGGGGACAGAGTGCCTGGGGGATAGAGACGGGGGGCAGAGTCTGGGGTATGTATAGAGAAGCTGGGAGGGTAAGAGGTGTACGAGCGAAACTGTTGTGTGATAAGAGAAAGGCTGGGAGAAGTGACATTGGGGCAGAGAAAAACCGGAGAAGGTGAACGTGACTGGGGTAGGAGAAAAAGAGTGGGAGGGAGAGATTGGGGTGAAGGACGAGGTAGCAGGGGTCCCGGAAGAGAGGGAGAGCAGGGTTGAGAGAGACAGGGATGAGAAAGACAAGAACTGGAACAAGTTCTGAGACAGTTAGTGGAAAGAGAGACCGGACTAGGGAAAACGGGGAGCGTATGACAGGGGAAAATTCAGGAAAGGAGATTGATGAGGGAGCGAGACAGACAGTAAGACGAGGGGAAGGCAAGAGAAGCCGGAGAGAGAGACGAAGGCGAGAGGAAGATTGGGTAAGAGACATCAAAGGGAGCGATACTGGGATAGAGAGACAGACGAGGGAGATCGCGAGAAACGGGGAAGAGAGTGGTCAGGCAGTGAGGCTGGGGGGTGGGGGAGAGAGACTGGGTAGAAAGCGAATGTGGAAACAGGGAGATTTGGGGGAAGAACGACGAGGGAGAGTAAGAATCTGAGACAGGGAGACTGTGGAGCAGAGTAGAGAAGACAGTCGGGAGAGAGGCCGGTGAGTTACGAGAAGGCAATGGGGAGAAAGAGATCGGGAGGGAGGAAGCGTGGGTGGAGATGGGTGGAGATGAGCCGGGCTGATGAGAGAGATTTCGGATGGGTAGAGAGATCGGGTAGGGATAGGACTGGGGAGAGACTGGTGGGTGGAGGAGAGAGACTGGAACTGTATAGATCGGAGAGATAGAGGGAGATGGGAAAGAGACATTGTGAAGAGATACGGGGCACTTAGTGTGCAGCGGGATGATGGAGAAAGAGCCTAGTGGAGAGGGAGTCGGGGGTGTACGGAGAGACACTGGGGTGAGAAAGAGACAGGGGTTAGGCGGAGAGAGACGGGGTAGAGAAAGTCTGCCGGGGCGGGTAAGTCTGGGATGAGGGCTTGTAGGGAAGTGTGTCAAAACCCAGAAATACATACCGTGAGAGGCTAAAGGGTTTTCCTTCACGAATAGCATTCTAGGATTTCAGCGCCACTGTTGTAAAATGCTGTCAAAACATCCGATCCGTCCCGTTTTGGTGACTCCTCCCCTTGAACCCACTCCTTCCAACCGGCATTCACGGTCTCCCTCCCTCCGGACGTGATTCACCACCATCACCTTTCGTCTCTCTTTCTCTGACCTCCAACCTCCCTCCCTGTGGATGAAATCACCGAATGTAAAGTATGTTGCTTCAGCTTTGTCACGTTGAAGACATCTGCGTTTTCCACTGAAGAATACTGCGCCTGTCACTAAGACTCCTCGGAACGGTAACACGGCTGCGCAAATGAGATGAGCGTAAACGGATGAACACAAGTCAAGAAAACAAACATTGTGAACAAATTCCATTGTTCTGCTGAGGGTTGACACATTTCTCTGCTGCTAGGTATAATGACAATCTTTTTCCTTGTACCTCAGAGTTCCACAATGCGGACTCTCCATCACATCATGCTGAAATACAAGATTCTCCAATTGAACTTTCTTTTTTAGTATCTCTTTTCAATTTGCCTTAGTCCAACAGGATCCCGAAAAACCGGGATGGAACGATGGAGTAACTGAGAGTCGCAGCGGCAATTCCGAGTTCGTCCCCCGTTGGGTGTTCCGCTTTGAGCCGCCCTGATCCTGGCCAATGAGCGGTTAGAAAGGATGGGATCGGCGGAACCAAGTAGGAAAGACGGCAGCATTATGTGAAGTGTTGTCTGAAATAAGGAGGTCCGGATCCGGATCCTAGTCCCACCCAAGGTGTTCACCGATTAGTAAATAAAACCAGCAGATATAAATAAGACTCGAAGAGACGAATGTAATAAAATTTCGTTCCCGTTTCTGCTTGCGACTGACGGTCGTTCCTTTGCAGGACCAGGTAAGTAGATTCAAGGCAGACGGGAAGCAGTAACAGTAACGTTGATCAGGAATGCGGGGAGAGAGTTTCCTGTACAGATAAAGATGAAAACCAGGTAAATAGATTGAACGAAGATGGCAAGTAATGATAGTCATGTTGATGAGTGAAATGCGGGGATGGGGAGAGGGTGTTATCTGTAATGGTAAAGAAGAAAACGGGAAAAAAAGAACCGGAAGGTTGAACGAGGAAAGGAATCCCGGGGAGAGCCGCTGGTGCCGCCAATCTCCTTGCTGATGAGGTCTGGTTCAAAAGTGGATACAGTAGACATGTGATTCCTTTCACTGGTGGCTTGTGTGGTTGGACACAAGGACGGTGGTTCTACGGGGTTCTTCTGAGTCATAGACAATTAAATACAACCTGGATCATATTTGTTGGTGTGCGAGTGTGTAGTTAAATGATAATAAACTTGACTGGACCTGAATAAGTGCTGGAGATAGCTAAGCGATATCAACGTCGTAATAAATAAAATTAGACTGACTGACACAACCAAGTCCAAACAAAAGAAAGGGGAGGCGTCTCAGTGTTTAGATCCTCACTTAGACAGCCTGAGCCCAGGTCGGAATGAGGACTGGACAAAGTTTTAATGCTAGCAGAAGCTATACGACAGAATCAAACACCCGACCCCGCCTGGAAACGCACAGTTAAACGAAACAGAGGGGCGGGGTGGGGGGGGGGGTGAGACAAACAGCAAGATAAAGAAATATCGAAGGAAAGATAAGCCCAATTTTTGGGTCGCTTCTGCACCGGTCGAGGGGACTGAAAAATGGGACATGACTATAATTTCCGTATTAGAACAGGGACCGGGGGGGAAATAAAAAGAAGCGAATTCAGAAGTCGATCCTGTTACACAATATCCAAAAAATTATGATTGGCACCTCCGCTGTAATCCAGCGGTGGACCCCGTCCGAAGATCGGGCTGTGGGACAAATTTGTGCAATTTATGCATCACATCAGCATAATTATTTTCGAGAGGTTACCAGGTGCAGGCAAAAATCAGCAGGAAACATAGCCGACTGTATTTCTCGTTTTTGACTGCATTAGGTATCAGACTCTTGGCAGTGTGGAGGATCAGAGGGGCCATGGGGCCGAGTCGATAGGACGCTCAAAGCTGCTGCGCAGTTTGACTCTGTGGTTAAGAAGGCATACGGTGCATTGGCCTCCATCAACACTGGGATTAAGTTTAAAAGCCGAGAGGTGATGTTGCAGCTATGTAGGACCCTTGTCAGACCCCGCTTGGAGTAATGGCTTGTGTTGTGCTGCAGGTTTTCTGTGTCTCTATGTATTCGCTGACAGATGGGAATTTTCTGCTGGAATAGTCTTGCAGAACAACTCTGCGCTACCGTATTGATGGTACGGATTAACTGCCCAGCGATGCGTATTATCTACGACAGTTTATTCCGACATGCCGACCTCTGATGAATTTCTATTCATACACTGAATAATGTTTACATTGCCTCCAGTGACAAATCATGTAGCCGTATACATGATTTATACATATATAAAAGCCGTAGACCTTTTAGGACAGAGATGAGGAAAAACTTCTTCACACAGAGAGTGGTGAAGTGAATCTGTGGAATTCTCTGCCACAGGAAACAGTTGAGGCAAGTTAATTGGCTATATTTAAGAGGAAGTTAGATATAGCCACAATGTTTCCCGATACGCTGAAACATCTCAGCCGAGCAATCTCCAGAAGCTCCTTTCCGTGCGTAACAGAGCAGAATCTCTTTCTTTACAGGACACATCTATTATGGTCCAGAGGGCGTAGTGGCAGAAGTGTTTTTGAGTGAGCAACAAAATCGAAGAGTTAATCGAAGAGTTAAGAGTTAAGAGTTAAGAGTCAATCCCTGATGTCACTATAGTCAGAAAACATTGCAACTTCTCAACTACTCGGACCCGTGCTTCAGACTTTACAGGAGTTAAACCGCACACAGTGTATAACTCTGCCTAATACTAACGCTACTCTACAATTTCACTCCGCTCAGGATGGGTGGATAATATTTCCTCCTTCATCGATAAAACAAAGTTTGACATTTTTGCTCCCCCTGCTTTGCCTGAGCATGTCGTACACGAGTGGCTTTCGCCGGCACCTCCCTCTCGGTGTGCGATACACAGACATCACGAGGGACATGTACATTCCGTCCCACCACACGA